>NC_142341.1:21692500-21917500 GCF_054954075.1 Amborella trichopoda
ACGTCAAATGAGGGTGACGATGTTAAAAGCATTCCCCAACTGTCTAAGCAAGGGGAAGACCTAAAAGACCCCCTGCATACGTCCAACCGTAGTGATGATGTAAAAAGCTGCCCAAATCAGTCTGATGAGGGGAATGACCTTAAAAGTCCCCCACCTTCTGACCCTTCTCCTTCTTCTTCTTCTACTTCTCACCCTACCTCTTTTATGTCACCTACAGGTACAACCTTGAAATGTCCGGACATCGAAGCTCTCGACAGAGAACTTGAAGGATCCAATATAATCAGGATGCAACGGAAGTGGTTGAAAAAGGCGTTGGCCCAAGCAACAGGATTCTTAACAGTTGTTGATGCCCTAGCAGCTAAACCTAAAGGAGAAACCCCAATGGCCCGCTGAGCCCTACTTTTAGCAGAGATTGAGAGAATCAAGAGGGCAAAGCTTCTACTCTCAGGAAGCTTGCCACATGGTACAAGTTTATGAAGTACCACCCAGCACGGGGCAAACACTGTAGATACTCGTGCAAAGACCGTGTGATTTGTATGAGGACACTTCTCGCCCTATAATAGTTGAATCTCAAGTGCCCTATAACCTTCAAATGGAAATCCTGCAGCTTGAGATGCAGTCCATGTTTATGGAGGATCCTGTTGTTCCGCAATTTGGTAAAGGTGCGAAAGCTATGCTCTCCCCTGGAGCTCTATCGAAGGTAGAGATGTTAGGGTCATGGGTCTCTGCACTTGAGGCCAATCAAAAGACCTCTAAAAACAATGATGAAGGGTTGCAAGAGGCTCTAGAAGAATGGGAACAAGGTGGTCAAGCTGCCTCTGACAAACTCGAAGAAATAAATCTAGCGGATGAAGCCGACTCTAGGCTTACTTTCATCTCAGAAAATATGTCTTCAGAAGAAAAAGAAAATTTCACTACTTTCTTGCGAGAAAATCGAGATTTCTTTGCTTGACATCACCATGAGATGCCTGGTTTAGACCCTCAAGTCACCATTCACCGTCTCGGCATCGATCCGATTGTCAAACCGGTCAAGTAGAAATCAATGAGGTTCAGGCCTGACCTTGAAATGAGATAGACGCCAAAGTTAGCAAACTCAGATAAGCAGACTTCATTCATGAAGTCAAGTAACCAAAATGGTTAGCAAATATTGTTTCAGTCAACAAGAAGAATGGCCAAATTATGGTTTGCATTGACTTCCGTGACTTCAATACCTCCTGTCCCAAAGATGACTTCCCACTGCCATTCACTGAGATTCTCATCTACTCTACAGCCCACTACCAGATCTTCTCCTTCATGGATGGATACTCTGGTTATAATCAAATATGGACGGTGCCCAAAGAAGAGGACGCCACTATGTTCTTGACTCCAAAAGGGGTATTCTGTCACACAATGATGCCTTTCGCATTAAAGAATGCTGGTGCCACATATCAGAGAGCAATGACGACCATCTTTAAGGAGAAGATGCACAAAGAGGTAGAGTGTTATGTAGATGGCTTGGTGGTAAATTCCGAGGAAAAAGATGCTCACCGGAGAGACCTTGAAAAGCTATTTGAGCGACTATGTCTTCATCAACATAAAATGAACCCACTAAAATGCGCTTCTGGTGTGCGTTCGGGAAAGTTCTTGGGGTTCATTGTTAGATATCGAGGGCTTGAAGTTGAGCCAGTCAGAATTAAGGCAATCTAAGAAATGTCGTCACCAACTACACTGTAAGAACTGCGTTTTCTTCAAGGACAGCTAGCATACATCTGCAAGTTCAACTCAAATTTCTCAAGTCGTTATAAACCCTTTACATATCTGTTGAAGAAGGATATTTTGTTCATTTGGGATGAAACATGTTAAGCAGCCCTTGATGACTTCAAGTAGTGTTTGCTCAATCCTTCAGTACTTTCTACACCAGCGTTGGGAAAACCTCTCATCCTATATGTGACTGCTCTAGACGAGTCGCTCGCTGCATTGTTAGCACAAAACAATGACAAGGGAAAATAAACAAGACTTTATTATATAAGTCACAGGATGCAAGGTGTCGAGAAGAATTATCCCAAAATAGAGAAGATGTGTTTAGCCCTATTCTTCGCAATACAAAAACTTTCACGACCCTGCCCCTGACCACCATACCTTACGCGGCGACTGACGATCGAGCGCGGGTTCGTGATTCAATGTAATTTTTGTCACTCAGGTAGGAGTGGACTCATCGCCTTTATATTCAGAAATCGAGCAAACCATGGAAGAGAGCTAAAGCGACAAGCTTAACTAGTAGAAGAGTAAGGAAAAACTCCGCACACCAAAATTCATAATATAAAAATCTTCAAAAATATTAAATCCAGTTCGGGGCATCTAGGCCCGATATTACACATATCCACTAAGAGCACAACAAAACCAGGGCCAAACAGCCTAGACATAAACAAGGTCTAAGCACCTTCTTCAAGAACACTAGCTTTGTCTTCCAGTCGCCAAACACGAACCTCCAGCCCCGTACCTACCGCTATCAATATACAAGGAGAGGAGAAATAATGGGATGAGCTATACAGACCAGTTAGCAAGTCTTGTATTATGCATATGTGGTGCTTTTATCCATATGTGACAACAGTACACTTTAACAACATAAAGTCATTTAGCATAAATGCATATCAAGTTAAGACAATGAATATGAACATTTCATTTAAATGGCAGTCATCACTAAATCAGTGCGATCAGATCCTCCAATTAGTGAAATCATAAATCATTCCATCATTATAATGCTAAACATTCCTTATAAAGAAATTCAATCATTACCCATGCACTCCCTAAATCACCTACTCCCGCAGTAGAGGCCCTATCCATCAGGCTAAGCCAACCCATTGCTTAAGACCTCTATCATCACATAGGAGGGAGGGTAATGACAAGTGGGGTATCCACTTCGTAATACCCTTGAGACACTCACATAGTCCCCAACACGCATTGGGGTTTCAATAGGCCCTTACCTTGCACAGCATCAATCACATATCATTCATAAATCTAGGGTGCAACCCTTTATCCTCTCCCTTAACCCGTTCTTATCATTATGCAGGTTACGGGATATGCCGACATCTCTTTTGTTACAACTGATGAGTGTCCCACCGCATATAGGTAATATCATCGTAGCATCCACTACCGGTGAGTGTCACACCGTGTAGTGGCCAATATCACTATAAACAGTGGCCATTATCACAGTATCCACTACTGGTGAGTGTCCCACCGTGTAGTGGTCAATAACAATATAAGTAATGGCCATTCATTGCCTCATAGCATTTAGCGAATGACATGCTTTTCATAAGCTATCACAGTGCATTTACACATAAGCTTTCTCAGTAGCATTGGGCATTCATTATTAATTCATTTCATCATTACCGCGCTTGTGGCCCCTTTTTCTCACAAAGTGCAGTTTACACAACATCATTCACATATCTTTATTGAATTCTCATGGAATTTATCTTATGGCATTCACATTTATCATATATCAAGATAACTTAGCATCGCATGGTCATACAATGATGCAGTGACATGTAAACAGTGACATGCCCCTCTTAGCGAGGGCATAAGTCCTGATGTAGGGGGAGTTTCGGGATGCCTCAAATATGAAACCTTGAGCTAATACACATTTATTTATAAAAACAGTGAGTTGAAGAAATTTTCGTGCCATTTGATGGGTTAATAGCTTAATACAAAGTGAGCCTTTGTTGCTGGAAATTTCCCTGCAACAATGCACAATGACGTATTCGTGCATTTCGGACCATAGCCCAAAATCTGTGGAGAGTTTCAAACATCTCAAAACATGTAACTTTAAGAAAATTCATTAAAATTTCCAATGATGGTAATTTTAATGTTTTTGGATACCATTAGCTAGGTCAAAAAGAATTGCCAAAAGAGGGCCCCAGTAGCTGGAAATAGCAGTGACTATAAATAGTGTCATGCCTCGACATTTAGGTCCATATCCTTTTATCCATGCAAAATATTATGATGACAAAAAACTTAAACTTGGAGTATACCCACATATCTTTCATTTGGCACTGATTCGGTCCTATTTGGATGCCATTTGGTCATCGAATATATAGATACAAAAACGTTCACAATTTTGGAAATTCACGTTCTCAAGTTAATATACTTTTAAAGAACACTTTATATTTTCTAGCCAAGCTACACTTTGGGCTTGGAACCTTATTCGTGATAAGGAGTCTCACGGGGAGCGATTTCATGAGTTTCCATAAATAAAAAGATCAAACATGTGGTAGACATAGTCATGGTATAGAGAAGCACAAACTGAAACTTCAACCTCATATTAACCCATTCATTCTTCACATTTTCCTTTATATCATCTAATCCATTTCAATTTTTTTTCCAACACTCATGGATGCATAAAGCTAAACCCACTTACCTTGACCTCTCACAGTATTACAAATCCTCACTCATGGTCTTTACGGACTTTCCTTGGCTTCACCAGTGGGCTGTCTTGAAAGGGGCAGCAGTGAACTTCAAGAGAGAGGGAAAACTTGAGAAAAATGGGAGAGACCCGAGTTGCCCAAAGCTTAAAAGGAGAGGGAGGTTGAAAAGCACTGTGGTTGATGCAATCACTCATTGCACTGACACGTACGGGGCGGCTCTGACATGTACTGAGGCTGTAGGTTTGACTAAGACACACCCGACGCTGCACCATCAAACATCCAAATGGCTTAGCTCCAGCCGGCGTTGATCTCTTCTCTTCGAACCGGCGTTGCTTCAATCGGCGCACTACTCTCTTCTTATCCAACCGGCGCTGCTTCAAATGGCTTGCTATTCTCTTCTTATCCAACCGACACTACTCTCTTCTTATCAACCGGCGTGCTACACTCCCACGCTGCACTATCAAACATCCAACTGGCGCTGCTCCAACCGGTGCTGCTCTCTTCTCTTCTTATCCAACTGGCTCTACTCTCTTCTTATCAACCGGCGTGCTACACTGCTGCACTGCACTATCAAACATCCAACTGGTGCTGCTCTCTTCTTTTCTTATCCAACCGGCGTTACTCTCTGCTTATCAACAGACACGCTACACTCCCATGCTGCACTATCAGACATCCAATTGGCGCTCTTCCAACAGGCATTACTCTCTTAAACACTCACGAAAATGCCTCAGACAGCAATACTTCACATTCCTTCTCTCTCGACATTACATCTCTCTTCTCGCGCGGTGGTACTAGCTTGAGAGAAAATTATGACCCTTACATCATCCCCCCCTTTTAAGGGATTTTGTCCCCAAAATCATATTAACATTTACTAAAAAGGTGGGGGTATTTCTCCCTAATCTCATCCTCCCGTTCCCATGGTATAGCCATTATACTCGGACTAGGGGAATTTCTGTATTGCGCAACACTTATACTCTTCTGTCTAAAATCCCATTTGGTTGCTCAACATAGGTCAAATCTTTCCTGAAAGGGATTGGCTTATACTCCAAGACATGGGACGGATGAGGTTGATAGTTCCTTATCAATGATTTATGGAAGACATTGTCGACGCTGGCCAGTTCAGGTGGTAGGGCAAGTTGGTAAGCCATGCTTCCAATTCTTTCCAGGACATCAAAAGGTCCAATGAATCGTGGGCTCAATTTCTCCTTTTTACCAAGTCTCGTAATATCCTTGTTTGGTGAAACCTTCAAGAAGACTCGATCCCCTACTTCAAATTCGAGGTCTCTCCGATGATTATCGGTATAGCTCTGTTGTCAACTTTGGGCTCTCTTGAGTTGCTCACTAATCAAGGAAGTCTTCTCAGAAGTCATCTGAACCATTTCAGGCCCTAATAATCTTCGTTGGCCCACGTCGTCCCAACAGACAGGTGACCTACACTTTCTTCCATACAGGACCTCATAAGGTGCCATCTGAATACTGGCTTGGACTATCAAGGGTAGATGGTCTTCCCAGCTTCCCTTAAAGTCAGTGACACACGCCCTTAACATGTCCTCCAAGGTTTGGATGGGTCTCTCTGATTGTCCATCTGTTTGGGGGTGAAAGGCGGTGCGAAATGTAAGTCTGGTTCCCAATGCTGACCGCAGACTTGCCCAAAATCTGGAGGGGAATCTAGTGTCCTTATCAGACGCAATTCTAATGGGACCCCCAATCTCACAATCTCTCTGATGTACAACTGGGCCAGTTTATGTAGAGTATAGGTCATACGAGCTGGTAAGAACTGAGCAGCCTTAGTTAATCGGTCCACCACAACCCAAATATTATCATACCCTGCACTTGATCTTGGTAATCTAGAAACAAAGTGATGTGTTCCCATTTCCATCCTGGCATGGGTAGGGGCTGTAATAGTCCTGCAAGTCTTTGATGTTCTGCCTTCACTTGTTGGCATGTCAAACACTTAGCGATAAATGGTGCCACATCTCGCTTCATGTCGGTCCACCAGAAGGTCTTTTTCAAATCTTAGTACACCTTTGTACTCCCTGGGTGTATCGTGTAGCGGGAGTGGTGTCCTTCCTTTAGGATTTTTATCTTCTTATCATTAGAAACACACTCGGCCTCTAAACCTTAATAAGTCATCACTGAGCATAAAGAAATCTCCTTTTCCTTCCATTTTTATTTCTTCAAGGATTTTTGTCAGCTGGGGATCTCCTTTTTGGGCCTCTCGGATTTATTGCAGGAGTTTGGGTTCCATTCTTAAACATGACAATATTCTTTCCCCCCCGTCACTATGAGGCTAAGATGGGTGCCACTCCACCACATCTGCTAACAGCTTCATTTCTCGAACCATCAAATGTGCCAAGGAGACCACAACTTTTCGACTTAAAGCGGCGGCTACTACATTAGTCTTGCCCGGTTGGTAATCAATTGTACAATCAAAATCATTCAATAAGTCCATCCATCTTCTTTACCTCATGTTTAGCTCTTTCTGGGAAAACATGTACTTGAGGCTCTTGTGGCCCATGAACACCTTAAATTGGGCCCGAAAGAGGTAGTGCCTTCAAATTTTAAACATGAACGCTACCACCGTGAGCTCCAAGTCTTGAGTGGGGTAGCTTTGTTCATGTTGTTTTAACTTTCTGTAGGAGTAAGCAATAACTTTACCTCTTTGCATGAGGACACATCCAAGCCCTTTATGGGATGCAGCGGTATAAACCACAAAGTCTTCATTTCCTTCGGGCAAGTCTAATATTGGGGCTGTGACTAGTCTCTTCTTAAATACCTCAAAACGCCTCTCACACTCCTTTGACCATACGAATTTTGTATTCTATTAGGCCAGCCAAGTTAGGGGGAGCACTATCTCTGAGAATCCTTCTACAAAGTGCCTATAGTACCCTGTCAGTCCTAGGAAGCTACGAACCTCAGTCAAATTTGTTGGCATTTCCCACTTAAGTATGGCTTCGATCTTAGAGGGGTCGACCGTAATTGCATCCTTAGAAATAATGTGCCCAAGGAAGGACACACTGGAGAGCCAAAACTCGCTCTTGCTCAACTTCGCATACAATCTTTCCGACTTCAAAGTTTGTAAGGCCATTCTCTGATGCTGCTCATGCAGTTCCCGATACTTCGAATATATCATGATATCATCGATAAACACCACTGCAAAGTCATCTAGGAAGGGTCTGAACACCCTATGCATCAAATCCATGAACACAACAAGGGCATTGGTTAACCCGAACGGCATCACGAGAAGCTCATAGTGATTGTATTGAGTTCTGAAATCGGTATTTGGAATGTCTTCCTCCTTGACTTGTAATTGATGATAACTCGATCTGAGGTCAATCTTTGAAAACACTTGGGCCAATTGAAGCTGTTCAAAGAGGTCGTCAATCCTAGACAGAGGGTACTTATTTTTCACCATCACCTGGTTCAACTGCCTATAGTCAATGCATAATCTTAAGGACCCATCCTTGTTCTTCACAAATAGGACCGGTGCACCACAGGGCGACACACTAGGTCGAATAAATCCCTTATCTAATAATTCCTGCAACTGCTCTTTTAATTCTTTCATTTCAGCGGGAGCCATGCTATTTGGGGCTTTAAAAATGGGAGCAGTGTCAGGTACTACCTCTATCTCAAATTCGATTTCTCTTTCTAGAGGTAGGGATGGAAACTCCTCTAGAAACACCTCAGGGTATTCTTTTACTACTGGTATCCCTTTTAACTGGGTCTGAACATTTCGATTCTCCACTATATATGACAGATATCCTACACATCTCGTTGCCAAGAGGCGAGAGGCCCGAAGGGTAGAGATAAAGTGCAGAGGAGAAGTATCCCTAATTCCCTCAAAGTATACTTCTGCTTGATTTGGAGGTTTAAAGGTTACAATTATTTCATGGCAGTTGATGGTGGCTTGGGGTGTATACAACCAATCCATGCCTAGAATATCATCAAAGTCTCGAATATGTAGATGGATCTGGTCTAAGGGCAGGTCGCACCCATCAATTGTAATCTTACATTGTTTATATACTTTATCAGTTTCCATAGAGTCTTCCACCAGTGTACATATTACTAAAGTGTAATTGCAACATGCAGGTGCAGCATTCATGTAATGAGCAAAATGGGGTGAAACAAATGAATGAGAGTGTTTGAACGTATTTTCAGCACCTTGGTCCCTAATAAGGAGTAAGAAGGAAACAGGTCAATAAAGCCTCCAAAACAATGGAAATTCCCAACAGTCTCTGAATGGCCCCATAATCAATCAAAATCGTCGTCCGCACTTCGAAAGACCACTTGCCAAGTTTCATCGTGATCAGACATGTCTGAGGCAGTGAACACAACGAAACAATTTTAGCGAAATCGGTCTCTAGCACCCTGAAATGGACCCTGTAACTAGAGCCATACTTTTGGTTTATCAAACAACTGTGGGACCACTTTTATTAGATTTGGCACGGTCGAAAATCCCTATGGGTCAAGTTTTGGCTTAATCGAACACTCCAAGACAAAGTTATGGGTAAAAGATTTAAAAGGGGTAGGCCGCACACTATTCCCGTGTGGCCACCCTGCACTAAAACACCATTAAAGGTGGTTGTTTTTACAGTCACATGTATTCACTTTCGAGGCCTATATCTCACTCGTTCCAAGATGGATTGCTTCAAATTTGGTGAGCATGTTCATCTCATCAAGACAAACAATTTGATATGTGGAACGCTCCGTGACGACACCCGAGCAGAAAGAAAAACTAAATGGAAGTCGCTGATCCATAAAAGAAGTTGCAAAAAATTTAGCAGTGGCATGCCTCGTTCGAGTAGCCAGATAACGACGCTCGCATACCCGATCGGCATGAAACTAATTGCATTATGTGGGTGAGGTCCAAGGCTATCTTTGGTCCAAACCTTGCGTATTGTGATCGGTTGGATTTCACACATGAAGGGGACAAAGCTGCTATAAATTTTGACTGTCGGATTTCAAGATTCTGGTAAAAAACTCAAGACGACAAAATCTTCATCCGGACACGAAATCAAGTTACGTTGTGGCAATATGATCGTGACGACATCCTCAATCTGATTTAGCGAAGAAGTCAGGAAGAAACATCAAGGAACGAGCACACAATCAATCCGAAGTTTTCAAGATTCATCCAAGATTCAAGTCTCATAATCATGGCTTAAAACATGATTCATGGGTCGAAGTTGATATCAAAATGATCGCCATGTCGAGCCCTACAAGAAAACAATATTCTTTCGATCAAACAGGCATCAGAATGACCCCGGGTCAGCCCTGGAAGATTGCGCAAGTTCTCGTGCAGCAACAAAGACTGTTTTGGAATTGTACACATTGTTAGGCAGGGCAAAACATTCCTTTTGCATCCATTTTTAGAATTTCTTTACATTCAATTAGTAAAGGGAATTATGAGGTTCGGTAAGAAAGGGAAGCTAAGTCCGCGATTCATTGGACCCTTTGAATATTAGAGAGAATCAGAGTCATGGCACATCGTCTGGCCTTACCGCTTGAGTTGGGTAATATTCATCATGCCTTCCATCTTTCACTGTTAAGGAAGTATTAGCCCGATCCATCCCATGTCTTAATGTATGAACCAATGCCGATCAGGGTTCAAGTTATGTCGAGCAGCCAAAAGACTTAACTTATGTCGAGCAGCCAATTGAGATTTTAAAGATAAGGGTTCAAGTTTTGCGCAACAAAGAGATTCCCTTTGTCCAGGTTTTATGGCAGTATCATTCAAGGGAAGAATCAATGTGGGAGCGAGAAGATGAAATCCGGGCTACGTACCCCCATTTATTCAGTTGACGATTTTGAGGACAAAATCCTTTTAAGGGGGGTTGATGTGATGACCATGATTTTTTACGGCATAGTATAACGTAGGGAGGGATGTGGACGGAAGAAAGTAAGTGTGTGGTAGAAGTAAGCACGTGACAGAAGTATGCACGTGGCGATGGTAAGCACGCGGCAGAAGTAAGCGGGCAGCAATGGTAAGCACGCAGTAGAAGTAAGTGTGCGATAGAAGTAAGCGCGTGGTGATGGTGAGCGTAATGCAAAAGTATGAGTGCGGTGATCGTAAGAGCACGATAGAAAGTAAGCGCCTGGCAGAAGTAAGCACGCGGTAGAAGTAAGCGCGCGACAGAAGTAAGCGTGCGACAAAGTGAAGAGCGTGCGGCGGAGTGAAGAGCGTGCGACGATGGTGAAGAGCGCACGGTGATGGTGAAGAGCGCACGATGATGGTGAAGAGCACATAGCGATGGTGAACAGCGCGCGGCGATGATGAAGAGCGCGCGGCAATGGTGAAGAGCGCAATGACTTAGAGGAATAGTTGATGTGCCCTCTAACCACGTGATATTAGGAAGAAATCTTTGATGTTCACCTGCCCCTCGAAGGACAGGGAATGTCAGAGTGTTTACTTCTTTTCCACTCACCTGGCCCTTGAAGGACAAGGAGTGCCAAAGAGGGGCAACTATACACACGCCATTTTGAATCTAACAAATTTGGTGGTTTTCTAAACCTTTAGGATCACTCTTAACCTAATAAACCCAAATCCATAGTTCGCATAGCCTACTCTGTGTCCCAGAACCAGTTCGCCTAGCCGAAACCCTACAAAAACCCAGTTTTGACTCAGATTCCTGTAAATGCCCTGTTTTACGAAAAACATCATTAAAAATAGTAAAAAAAATATGCTTTGACCCAAATGTGCTCTGAGATCTTCACAAGAGGCTGAGCAACACACTTGAAAACAAATATTTTAATTTCGACCACTTTTGAGTTGGGTGACACTAGTGGTGTCGCCCAGCTTAGACTAGGATACACGCTCAGTGTTGCCTAGCTTGGACTGGGCGACACGCTTAATGTCGCCTAGATTTGGGTGACACTGCCCCTATCTCCTAAATCCATGACCCTCAAAATTCATTTGTTTTTTTTCCCATGTGTTTGTTGTGTGTGCATATTCTTCCCAGCAGATTTTGACCCCTATAAAGCCTATTTTTCTTAACCATTCATAAGGAGCCCTCATCTCCAGATTCAAAACCCTAGAGAAGATAGAAATTCAAGAACAAACTTCTTCTAGGAAAACCCTAACCTTAACCTTAAGCCGTAAAACCGTAGACCTCAGGCACAACAACCCTAGTTCTAAACCATTTCCTGGGCACAACAACCCTCTTGCACCTGATACTTGCTGGTCAATATTGGAATTAAAGAGGCAAAGATGACGCTGGTGCTGATACGGGTGAACCCTAGAGGCTCGGGAGTCCCAAGCCATCTGACTCGATTTGGAATTGTTTCTTCTTCTTTCTTTATTTTTCTTTTCTTATTTTTATTGTTTTCACTTTATTTTGATCTTATTTTGTTTATTTCTCTTTAAAAATTATATTTTAATGTCTTGGATTATGCTGGCTCTGCCACAGATTTGAGAGTAAATCTACTCGTTTCTGGGCTGATCTAGACTCTGATTTGAATTCGATTTCTTCATTTTCACAAGTTTAAGGGGTCAAGATCCGGGAGATCTTCATTGGAAGATCTGTTAGATTTTTGTTGTAAACACCTGTTAGAGCAATTACAAAGCCCTCCGGCTGCTTGTTAGCACGGTTTGGATGGGAGCCCTCCTCAGGTTCTCAATCTCTCTCTCTTTTCACTCTTTTCGTGCCATGGGGATAGGATCCTGATGTCCTTCCTCCCTGGATTGCCTTTCTAAAGGGTTCATTGGCCGCTAAAGGGGTTGTGGGTAGAAATCGAGGGCAGAGGCCTAAAGGTTAGCACACGTCCATGGGCTCACGGACAGGGTCACACATGTGGAAGCGGGAGGAGGAGGAGAGAGAGAGAGAGAGAGAGAGAGAGAAAGAAAGAATAACTCGGCTTCGGAGAAATGAGATGACCCATGTGACCGGGATGTCCATGGGACCGCGCACTCAAGGGTTCCCTCAAAGTTTTCTCTCTCTTCCTCTCTCCTCTCCGAATGGACTAGGGGCTCACAAAATAAGACAAGACAAGAATAAACTAGCTCGGATTCTTCCCAGCCTTTTGGGTTTTGGAGCTTCCAAAATGGGGACCTTTTGAAGTGATTTTCTAGACCCTTTTACTAATCAGCTAAGCTTGCTTATATAGAGGATTCACCAAACATGGGTGAGTGCTCAAAAGGCAAGCTTAATTAGAATCAAAGAAATTGAAAACAAATCAAAAATTAGGTACAAATGACAAAAATATCCCTACGATCTTTTGCTCGAATGACGAGACCATCCTTGCATGTAGGCTGCTACGTCATGGGAAGACCTTTCAAGCTCATCCTGCAACTTGAGGCAACTGTTCGGCTTTTGATTGCAAGCATTTTGATGCCCTTCAATCATGCTGTGGTGGCTAGTTAAGTGCCTCAATCTCGACCTCCAGATCTAGATGATCATGCGGCATGCATCTCGAGTTTCAAGGGGAGACACGGGACATTTTTGATATTGCTCTCTCGGGAACCTTGTTCGAGAACGGGGACAGGTGTTACCAACTGGTGAGAGAGGACTTGAAGGTGGGTGCGGGACTTACTCGGGCTGACTCGCATGGACACCCTCTTAGATCACGAAGAAAGCCCCCCAATAATAAAACTGCTTCGGAATTGCCTACCATGGCTTGTATTCTTCTTGTTTTCTACAATGACACACTTATGGCAAAGGTTATAAGAGAGGTGGGTCAGACCTCACCCTTTTCCACTTTGATGAACGTACACAAGAATGCGCACTCAAAAAGAAAAATACGAGAGGAAAGATGGGGGAGAGAAGAATTCAACTAAGCGGGAAGATCAGGGCAGTGACTGAGCTGGTGAGTAACTGGCCTGATGTGGTAACAAAACAGGCTCGGTAATTTAGACCGGCTCATAAGATTACTACTAGATGTCATTACCTGTACCAACTAGCTAGGCACAATGGTTGGTCTGTCGTGGCAGTAAAGCGGGCCAAGTAATCCTGGCAGAACAACATTATGGCTTGACAACAAGACTATCATGAGAGGCTAAACTCAATCGCTCTTAGTCGAATGAAGGAATAACTGAATGAAAGTTATGAGGAATGAATAAGAAGATAAGAAGAGAACAAAAGGGTGGACGGAGAAGAAAGGAAGACAAGAGTATGAATGACGAGAGGATAAAAGAGAGAGAGGCAGGGAAGATGCAATCGACACTAAGCATTACTTACTGTGTTAGAAGGAAGAGAGAAAAACCACAGTCGGCGCTAGGCTTCACTGACTGTGCTATACAGAGGAGAAGAGAGAGAAGACACAATCGGTATTAGGCTTCACCGACTGCTTCAGAAGAAGAGAGAGAAAATACAGTCAGTGATAGGCTTCACCGACTGTCAGAAGAAGAGAGAAGAAGAGAACCAACCGGTGCTAGGCTTGAGCCGGTTGTGATGGGAGAGGAGCAAGAGAGAGATCGAGCTGGCACTAGGCTTGCGCTGGTTGCAACAGAAGAAAGAGAGAGAAAAATCCAGCTGGCGTTAGGCTTCGTCGACTGACAGAAGAAAACAGAGAGAAAACCAACAAGCGCTAGGCTTTGCCGATTGTGGTAGAAGGGAGATTGAGAAAACCAATTGGCGCTAGGCTTCACCGATTGACAGAAGAGGAAAGAGAGAAAACCAACAAGCGCTAGGCTTTGTCGATTGTTAGAAGAGGAAAGAGAGAAAACCAACCAGCACTAGGCTTTGCTGATTGACAAAAGAGGAAAGAGAGAAAACCAATCGGTGTTAGGCTTCACCGATTGAAAGAAGAGGAAAGAGAGAAAACCAATCGGTGTTAGGCTTCATCGATTGATAGAAGAGGAAAGAGAGAAAACCAACCAGTGTTAGGCTTCACCGATTGATAAAAAGGAGGAGATAAAAAGAGGGAGGAGAGAGAAAGAGATAGAGATGAGAAGAGAGGAGGAGAGAAATTGATAGAGACGAGAAGAGAGGAGGAGAGAAAGAGGGGAGGAGAGAGACAGAGATAGAGATGAGAAGTGAGGAGGAGAGAAAGAGATAAAGATGAAAAACAGGGGAGGAGAGAGAAAGAGATAGAGACAAGAAGAGAGGAGGAAAGAGGGGAGGAGAGAGAAAGAGATAGAGATGAGAAGATAGGAGGAAAGATAAATAGAGAAAGAGAGAGAAACAAATAGAGATGAGAAGAGAGGAGGAGAGAGAAAGAGATAGAGATAAGTAGAGAGGAGGAGAAAGAAAGAGAAAAGGAGAGAGAAAGTTACTTGCTCGAAGGGTACATGCTCTTTTCTTCTCTCTCCTCTCTCACTCTCCAAGAAGTATCCACATGCAAGCAAAAATCAGAATTTTATTGATTGATCCAAGAAGAATGAATCCATCCTTTACCTGTTTATATAGAATTGGGCTAAAACGTGGGTGTATGCCCCAAAACTACCTAGAATTGAAGATATTTATAATTTAATTAAATTTAAAGAAATTCTAAAACTAGGTTCAAAAGGACTCTTTTGCCTCTTCCTAACAATGTGTGGAATTTCAGAATAGTCCCAGCCGCTGCTCAAGAACTTTTAGGTTTTGATGCCTGTTTGATCGAAAGATTATTGTCTTCTTGTAGGGTTCTGATAAGAGATACCTCGGACCTCACGCGCATAATGCAATTGGTTTCGTGCCGATGGTGTATGTGAGAGTCGTGATCTGGCTGCTCGAACGAGGCATGCTGCTGCTGAATTTTCTGCAACTTCTTTAACAGATCAGCGACTTTCATTTAGTTCTTCTCTCTGCTCGAGCGTCCTCACGGGGCGTACCACATATCAAATTGTTCGTCTTGATGAGATGAACACGCTCACAAAATTTGGAAGTGATCTGACTTAGAAAGCCTGAGTTATAGGCCCCGAAAGTAACTACCTATGACTATAAAAACAACCACCTTTAATGGTGTTTAGGTGCAGTGAGGGCACATGGGAATAGTGTGCGACCTACCCCTTTTTAGTCTTTTACCCATAACTTTGGCATGGAGTGCCCGATTAAGCTAAAACTTGACCCATAGGGGTTTTCAACTGTGCTGGATCTAATGACGGTGGTCCAACATTTTTTTGATGCACAAAAAGTATGGCTCTAGTTACAGGGTCCATTTCAAGGTGTTAGAGACCGATTATGGGGCCATTATGAGAATGTTGGGAATTTCCACTGTTTTGTAGGCTTTATTGACTTACTTCCTACTTATTCCTAATCAGGGACCAAGGTGCTAAAAAATACGTTCAAACAGCTTGCCCCCCCGAATTTTGTACTTTAAGAGAAGCGAGAAGGACAATCATTCAAAAAATTTCCTTAAGCTTTTACTTTTTTTTTTCCTAACCATATAACCACATGAATTTCGAGTAGATTCACGTAATGGTGTAACTAGGTTGCTTAAACGTGGGGATGCATTGTTCGCTGGTCCATTTGGGGAGGCTTTTGTGGGAGAAGAGAATTTTTGGCAGTGTTGTTTGTTTCTACACTAGGTTTGCTTCGGCCTTGGCTTTGTCAGTTTCTTGCCTTGGAAGGATGATGACTGGGCTACTTTGTCACCTAGCGTCATGGATAGAGAGGTCCATAATAAAAGAAGGAGAGGGCATGCACATTTCATGCATGGGGAGAAGGTCCATAATAAGAGAAAGAGCAGGCATGCACATTTCATGCATGGGGAGAAGGTCCATACTAAGAGAAAAAGAAGGCATGCATGTTTCATGCATGGGGAGAAGATCTGTAATAAGAGACGGGGAAGGCATGCACATTTCATGCATGGGGAGAAGGTCCATAATAGGAGAAGGAGAGGGCATGCACATTTCATGCATGGGGAATAGAAGGGCATTGTTCTCATTTGGTCTACGTTCGCTGGTTTGCTTTTGGTCAGCACTGTTTGTTGCTACGCCAGGTTTGCTTTTGACGATTAGAATACCATTGTAGGTCTCGTCTACTTAGTCCAGTAGGGGGTAGGTTTATTAGCCGATCTCGAAGGTCTGGTCGTGCCGGCTAGACGAGCTGACGTCTCTGACAAGTTTCGACGTGGCTTTGTCAGTTTCTTGGCTTTGTAGTATTTGTTTCTAGAGTAGTTTTGTGACCTCATGGAAAATGTTCTTCTTCATGAGACTTGTCTTACTGTCTAGGTGAGTCTTCTCTCTTTCGAGTCCTTTTTGCAACTGGACTCAGATTTTCGAAATCTTTTCCTTGAAGCTCATATTTTTGGAGTCCTGGTATGGTGACACCAGAGATTTTTTTATTTTGAGTGAGGGCTGAAGCCTCCTATTGAGACGAATGCTGCATTGAATTGTTTATTGGTCTAAGCGTCCTTTGCGAAATTTCACTTGGAATTGGGAAGTGACGCCATAGAGATGGTTTTCACCAACTTTTTTTTTTGGGGGCTCTTTTATCCATGACATTTTGGTCATGTCCACCCTTTTCATCCATTTTTACTCATGATGCCCTTTCGGGATTTCACCGTACCCAGTTTTTTATTCACATAACTCTTTTACTCATGGCTTCATGACCATGTCCATCCATCAATTTTACTCATAGCGTTCCCTTATCAAGGTATACACCATACTTGTTATTTGATTTTTTTGTTTCTGAAGGCGTGTTTAAGGTTATGCCTTCAGGACCTATGCGAAGCCTTTTAACATCATGCGATCAGGACGTGCACTATGGTTTAAGGTCATAAATCTAGACCGTGCTGGTAATGAATGGCAGTCTGTGGAAGCCATGGAGTGAGTATGGTGGTGATTTGACTCACATGGGGGAATGACATTAAGCTATCTATGAAAGATGGATGATCTATGAAATGTGAGTGGACGATGGTGACCAATTAACTTACAACGGGTGTGGATGGCGGGATGGTCCACCGTTTTGTGAGCACAGGTGAGACTCACCAGGGAATGAGGTGTGGTGATGAAGTGAATGGACACACTGGGGAGGTAATGACGGTGCTACGTGCACACTAATAGGTAGGTTAGGGAAAGCGTGCATGAAAGTGCAAGTAAAGGCATGTGCGCATATGTGGGGGCGGGTATAAGATCATGCCTCCTGGACCTGGGCAAAGCGGTTTAACGTTATGTGGCTAGGACGTGCACTATGGTTATAGGGTCATATAGCCTGACTGTAGTTATGGAGTTTAAAGTCATGCTACTAGAACCGTGCAGTTTAAGGTCATGCAACTAGACCTCCGCTACAGTTTAAGGTCATATAGTTTGGACCATGCAGCTTTAGGGTCGTGCAACTAGACTGTGGCTGTGCAGTTTAGGATCATGCAGAACAGATAGTGGTTATGTGATTTAGGGTCGTGCAGCACAGACCGAGCATTTTCAAGTCGTGCAACTAGACTTCCGCTACAGTTTAGGGTCATATAGTTTGGACCATAGCTGTGCAGTTTAGGGTCGTGCACCATGGATTGAAGCTGTGTAGTTTAGGGTCATGTAGCAAGGACCGTGCTTGTGCAGTTTTGAGTCATGCAACACGAACCGTGCAATTTAAGGTTGTGCAACTAGACCTTCGCTATAGTATAAGGTCATATAGTTTGGACCAAAGCTGAGCAGTTTAGTATCATGCAGCATGGCTCGTGGCTGTGCAGTTTAGAGTCGTGCAGCACAGACCGTGCAGTTTAAGGTCATGCAACTAGACCTCCGCTACAGTTTAAGGTCATATAGTTTGGATCAAAGCTGTGCAGCACGGACCGTGACTGGGTCATCATGTAGGTGGAGCTCCATGGGGAGTAGGTATGTGGTTAACAATCCGACTCCCTAGTGATAAAATGGTTAAGACCATCCACAAACTGAGGGCTCAGATGGAAATGGTCACCTGATGAAGGATGGCCAACAGAAGCGGACCTCACTAGGGCTTAAGGGGGTAAGGGTACTCTCTGGGGTGAAAGATGAGACTCTATGGTGAATAAGTAACCCAACTTCTTGGAGTTAAGATAACAAAGGATTAATCATTTGGTGTGAAGCAGACCCACTGAAGATTGAAGAGATAAGAATGATCCTAACTCCGCTGGGGATAATGGGTGACTAATACAGGGGGAGGAGGGACAGTGGCCTACTCTTAACTCGATTGAGGATGATAGGTCATGGCTTGGGTGCAACATCCTAGGTGCAACTCCACTAGCGATGACTGGTCACAGCATGGGTGCAACGGCCTAGGTACAGCAACCTGGTGTCGGTGACAATAAGCAGCTTAAAATACAGCTGGCGCTAGGTGTGGCGCTAATGGTTTCTTGTGAGTGTTCAACCGACGCTAAGTTTTCGAAAACACAACTGGTGCTGGATAGTTAAAAACTCAGATGGCGCTGCGAATGACTCGTGATATTTTTTGGGCACAACCGGTGGTAAGTTACTCGATACTAGGGTCATTTTGAATCTCACCTGGTGCCAAGTCAACCGGTGGTGGGGTTGTTTTGAAACTCACTTGGCGCCAAGTCAATCGGCACTAGGGTTATTTGGAATTCACCCAACGTTGGGCATAGATCGATTAGAGTTACCTCGAGCCTTGACTCAAAGACTAACCCCGCTCATCGCCGCTTGGCTTCCCTTGGACGTGACTGGAATTCCCAGCTTGCGAGTGGCATTTGCTGGTAGCCTGGCTTATATAAGGGGGTAAAATTCCATTTTCCCTCAGTTTTCAGCTTAAGCAAAAATGTTCTTAATCGTGAGGAGAGGGTGCTCGATTGACATTCCGGTTGGCAGTGGGACTTCAGTAGAGGTTTTACAGAGAATGCCTTCGGTGAGCAGACTTTGCGAAGAATTTGGTGAAGTTGTAGGGAAAGTAGCGGGAAAGGAGAGTTCTCCGAAGAGTTTTAAGGGGGGGTGTGGTAATGTTTCTACATTGTTAGTGGTGTTGCAGACCTGCCCAGGGACTTAGGGCAAGTTTGCAGAAGATTTCGGTGAGGTTCTGGTGACATCCTAATGAAAAACGCAGGCGGGAAAGTTTTTTATTGGGTTTCTCATCATGTAAGAGAATTTTTGATGGGAGGCGAAGTGGACCGTCGTGGGAGGCGTATGGTTGCAAGAGGTGAACCATCGTGGGAGGTGAACCGTCACAGGGAAGGTGTACTGTTACCTCCGAAAACTGTGTGACCATTAAGGAGGTGAGAAAAATTAAGTTTTGATATGAAGAGTTTCAGGAAGCAAATAGTTGCGACAGAGACGACGCTAACATAAGTGCAGCCGACACTGAGAGAACAGGAGCTAATGGTTTGCAGTACTGACACAACCGGCGTTGAATCTCTAGAAAGGCAGCCGGTGCTAGAGGTTAGGAGCACAACCGGCACTAGCATCTGGAGGACACAGTCGACACTGGCTTCAGTTGGTGCTCATCAAGACGTGTGGCTTATCATGCTGTGGAAAGTAACGCTAGCTTATGGCAATAAGTTATGTGTGGGATTTGCGGCGTCGGCAACGAGCTACGTAAGGCGATGCTCATGGGCAGGCAAAAAGTGGTGATTGATGGTAAGGCATGGCTTATAGTACTTGATGGAAGTCAAATCCTCCAACACAGCAGTGAGGCCAATGTTGTTTTGTGGAAGGGGATCTAGTGTGAACTGAGTATGCTTTTTGTCATAGGAACGTTCCTTGTTAGGCCGCTTTGTATGTTTGATATACACGTCGAATGAATCCTACATTGTATATTTGATATACACGTCTGATGTCTGGCTTGTATGTTTGATAGACATGTCGGATGAACTGAAGCTAACTTCTTCGAGTGGTTTCACTTCTTCTTCTGGCCTGTAACTGTCCTCTTACTTGTCAGATGAATTTAAGCTAACTTCTTCAAGTGGTTTCTCTTCTTCTTCATGAGGAAAGCCTTTCTTTGGTGGGTTTGCTTCTTCCTCATGGGGCAGGGATCTGTTTTGGCCTATAACCATCCTCTTATCCGCAAACGTAAGAGCGAAACTATAGATTTTGGTTTGTAACTATCCTCTTATCCTCATATGCAAAAGACTTGGAACCTCCCTGGTAATGGGCTTCTTTAGCTTGTAACTTGTAACTTGTTTTTATTGCAATAAAAAGAGTTAGAATTTTGTTTGGACTGTCTCGTTGAATCTCTTTTTCTTGAATATGTATTATGGATAATATTTCTTTAAGTATCGTCCATTGATAGGAGGCATTGCTTCCCCTCCAAGATGTACCAGTATGTATGCTCCATTGGGCGAGACCTTTTTTACTATAAAGGGACCTTCCCACTTAGGCTCAAACTTCCCTTTACGACGACCATGCATAACAAATAAGCCTCTTAACAGCTAAGACTAGATCGCCACTGGTGAATAAGGGATCTGGATAGACTTGTCAAAATCCCTCTTCATTCTCCCCTGGTTGAGCACAAGGTTCTGCTGAGCCTCTAACCTCTTTCCATGGAGTGCATCGAATTCTTGATACGGGAGCTTGACTTTCTCATCTTCAGTTATTCCATGGTGAATGGTGACTCTCAATGAAGGGATTCGTATTTCGAGAAGTAAAACTGCTTCAACCCCACAGACCAAAGAATAAGGAGTGGAATTGGTAGCATTTTGTGTAGCAATACGATAAGCCCATTGTAATAATCCTGAAATTTTTTACAAAAAAAAAAAAAAAAAAAAAAATACTCCTCAACTTAAATATGGACCCAGGCTTCTTGGATATTTGATTAATAATTCAAAGTTACTATTTTTCAAATAGTTTACTATTTTTCAAATAGTTTACTATTTTTCAAATAGTTTTTTTTTGCTAGTCCATTCCTTTAAGGTGGACTAGTCCATTCCTTTAAGGTCCACCAGCTCTTTTATCATAATTGTATGCAAGCGTCCAAAACTTTTCTTCTTGCCAGCGTAAGTAAAGCTGACGTGCCTCCATAAGATGCTGCTTTATTGTAATATTGTGTGGTGGCAGTGCCATATATTGCAGTTAACCCTCTATTGACACACTTAAATGATGTGTGACGTTTTGCATCATGCGTGTTAAGCCATGTATGTTTTATAAAAGAAGTTGTCCTTTGCTCTAAAGAGTGTCACTGAAAAGCCTTTCGGCTTTACTTCCTCTAAGGACTTTACCCATGGTGCTCTCACCACTCTTCTCTCTCTAGCCGAATTTTAACGAAGTTCCCTCTCAAATATTTTAGGTAAGTGACATCATCTTTCTGAAAAATAGTCTATTTTTAATAAATAGTGATATTTCCGTCGAGGATATTTATTTTATCAGTTTTATGTGTACGTGACCTCATTGTCTCGAAAAATAATCCATTCTTTTTAAAAATAAAATTAAATAATTATTTCTGCTTATTATCATGAATTTTAGGTGCGATAAATTTTATGCGCACACGACCTCATTATCTTGAAAAATAATATTTTTAATAAAAATTGTGATATTTTATCTATGTTAGAAATTTTAAATGCTGTAAATTCTTAAAAAAATAAATTTATTTATTTTTCTTGGCTATTGTTAGAAAATTTTAGATAACTATCAAATTATTAGAAATAAATGTGATATTTCTGCTTTTAGTAAAATTGTGATATTTCTTTCTACTGTTTTGAATATTTAGACATTGTAAAATTCATGTGCAAATGACTGCCTTATTATTTAAAAATTGACATTTTTGCAATTGATTATAGTATTGTTGTGAAATGTTTATTTGTGGATTGATATCCCATAAATTGTGATAATTCCGTGTTCTTGAATTTCTATAACAGTTTTTCTATACATATTAAATTGGCAATTATGCTAGAATGCCTTTACAAACTGCTACCTTTCTAAATTTGAGCCCAAATTATTTGATTGGTCATTTTTGAAATGTTATAGAGAGTGACTGTTATTAATGGTTTAAGTGAAATTCATATTAATGATTTCAGTGATATGTTGAGTACATGATATTGCTGCTTTCGAATGTTTAAAGAGATTTAAAAATAATTTAAGTATGCAAGTGGACTCATCCAGTTCGCCGGTGAGGTATAAGTGGACCAATCTGGGACGCCGGTAGGGATTAAGTGGACTCATCTGGTACGCCGGTGAGGTATAAGTGGACCTGTAGGGATTAAGTGGACCTATCTGGGACGCCGATAGGGATTAAGTTGACCCATCAGGACGCTGATGGGGTATATAGGTGACCTACTTGGGACGCCAGTAGGGTATTTTGTGAAATCCTTTGAATTATACACTGCCGTTAAAAGTGTTATGAGCATTTCAATTACTCGGATTATACTTAATTATGCATTTTATTGAAAGTGAAACTGTTGATGCATTTCTGTTAATAGATCTCATTTTGGAAAATATTGATATCTTTTAATCATGATTATTTTTAGGATTATGATGATCACTTACTGAGTAGCCAAACTCATCAAACTATGGTAAACATTTTTTCAGGATTACTGCGGATTCATTTTGAGTGCTAGTCAAGATCAACCTTGGAAGATATTGTTGTTGTGCTAGCTTTCTTTTGTTGCTTTGTAAGACCTCGCCACTGTAAATTTGTCCTATCAATAGATGTATATATGTTTTGTCTGTCACATCTCAGGAATAACAGTATTGTAAATTCTTGGGGTGTGACAATTATGGTATCAGAGCAATAGGTTTAAGATTCTTAGGAATGGAAATTTGAAAAGAATGTACTTAAAATCACATTTATTGTGTGTACAGACCGGGACAAAGTCAAGATCCAGAATAGCTGAGGCTAATATGGAAGGAATTCACAAAGCCTTGGAAAATATGGTTACTCTAATGCAACATCAGATGGAAAACAACAATCCACCTAGGCAGTCAGTTACAGGAAATGGTGGGAGTAATATCGAACAATTTAAGAAATTGAACCGACCTTCTTTTAAGGTTGCTGTAAGCCCACTGGAAGCCGAGGGATGGATTATGCAATTGGAGAAAATATTCAAGGTAATGGAATGTCCTGATGATAGGAAAGTGGCCTTGACAGTCTTTATGTTAGAAGGTGAGGCACAACACTGGTGGTGAATGGCAAAAGGAGTATCGGTCAAAGAAAATAAACCCTTGACTTGGGAAGTATTTCTAGAGGCATTTAATGGAAAGTATTTCCCAGATTTTATTCGAGACAAAAAAGAATGGAATTTCTAGAATTAATCCAAGGAAATAGGAGAGTAGCACAGTACGAGGCCAAATTTACTGAATTGGCCAGGTTTGCACCACATATGATTAACAATGAGGCAAGAAAGGTGAAGAAATTTGAAAGGGGTCTCAGGCCAGCTATTAGAAGCAGAATATCAGTCTTGAAATTAAGAACTTATGCTGAAATAGTGGATCTAGCCCAAATTGTCGAAAAACAATTTGAAGATTACCAAAAGACGAAAAATCAGAACAGTCATGTTAGACCTACATCATCTAACCGACAACAGTTTGAAAGGCCAAACAAGAAGCCAAGGCCCTCGCCATTTCAAAACCCAATAGAACCATGTAGAAAATGTGGGAAAAATCATGGATCAAGCCCTTGTTATTGGAATACCGGAGCCTGTTTTAAATGTGGAAAATTGGGATACCAGATTAGACAATGTCCTAGCTTACAAACACAACAGCTTTCAAAGCAGGGAGAGCTCCAAAGCCTCAGATGAAGGGAAGAGTATTTGCGATTACCGAGCAAGACGCTCAGGCCTCAAAATCAGTGATCCAAGGTACTCTTACTATCTTCCAAAAAGTAGCTCATGTTTTGATTGATCCTGGATCTACTCATTCATTTGAGTCACAACACTTTGCATGCCACTTAAAGGTAGAACCAGAACAATTAGAATACATTCTAGAGGTAGCCACACCGATGGGAGATTCAATTAACACCAATATAGTGTACAAATCATGTGTAATAAAGATAGAAGAAAAGGAACTGTTGGTTGATTTAATACTCCTGAAAATTCAAGATTTTGATGTAATCTTAGGCATGGATTGGCTTTCTGCATACCATGCAAGTATTGATTGTTATAAGAAAATTGTTACCTTTAGTATTCCGAATCAACCAGTATTTTACTTCAATGGTATCAAAGAAGACTCCCCATCATATTTAATCTCTTGTATTCGAGCTAATCGCCTCCTTCGAAAAGGGTGTCAAGGCTTTCTTGCCTATATCAAAGAAGATAGGAAGGAAGAAATAAATTTGGATACCACTCCGGTTATCCGAGAATTTCACGACGTTTTTCCAGAAGAATTGCCAGGATTACCGCCTGACAGGGAAATTGAATTCTCCATTGAATTATTGCCAGGGGTAGCACCAATTTCTAAGGCACCTTATAGAATGGCTCCTGCAGAACTTAAGGAACTGAAACAACAATTGGAAGAATTATTAGATAAAGGTTTTATCAGACCCAGTGTGTCACCTTGGGGTGCTTCAATACTGTTTGTCAAAAACAAAGATGGGACTATGAGATTGTGTATTGATTATAGATAGTTGAACCAAGTGACAGTGAAAAATAAGTATCCATTACCTAGAATTGATGATTTATTTGATCAATTACAAGGATCACAAGTGTTTTAAAAAATTGATCTTAGATCTGGATACCATCAGCTTAAGATTAAAAGTGAAGATGTTCCCAAGACAGCTTTCAAAACAAGGTATGGCCATTATGAATTTTTAGTCATGCCTTTTGGATTAACCAATGCACCTGCTGCATTTATGGATTTGATGAATCGAATCTTTAGGCCCTTTTTGGATAAATTTATTGTGGTATTCATCGATGATATTTTAATTTATTCCAAAAATCAGAAGGAACATGAGCAGCATGTAAGAATGGTATTGCAAATATTAAGAGAAAAGAAATTGTATGCCAAACTTAGTAAATGTGAATTTTGGCTTGAACAAGTGACATTTTTAGGACATGTTATATCAAATGAAGGTCTATCAGTTGATCCTTCAAAGGTTGAAGACATTGTTAACTGGAAACAACCAAGTAATGTGACTGAAGTTCGAAGCTTTTTGGGATTGGTAGGATATTATAGAAAATTTGTAGAAGGATTTTCTCAAATCGCAACCCCATTGACTCGATTGACACAGAAAAATGTCAAATTTGAGTGGACAAGTGAATGTGAGGAGAGTTTTCAAGAACTAAAAGTTCGATTAACTTTAGCACCTATTTTAACTAATCCTGAGGGGAGTGGGGGATTTGTGATTTATAGTGATGCTTCACATAAAGGTTTGGGTTGTGTATTAATGCAATATGTGAAAGTAGTGGCATATGCATCCAGACAGTTGAAAGAATATGAGAAAAAATATCCAATTCATGATTTGGAGCTAGCTGCAATAGTATTCGCTTTGAAAATATGGAGGCATTATCTATATGGTGAGCAATTCGTAATATACACGGATCATAAGAGTTTGAAATACCTTTTCTCTCAGAAAGATTTAAATATGCGGCAGATAAGATGGATGGATTTCGTAAAAGATTATGATTGTACAATCCATTATCATTCAAGAAAAGCTAACGTAGTGGCCGACGCTCTAAGTAGAAAATTTACGGGAGTCTTAGCTCATCTAATGATCCAAGAAATGCGATTGTTAGAGGAAATAGTGGATTGGCATCCAACTCCGTCCATTAATGGTGGGGTAAGTATGATTGCCAACATTAAGGAGGAACCCCAATTAATCCAACAGATTCGATTGGTACAAAAGAAAGACCCTCAGCTTATAACAATTATAGAAGAGGTGAAGCAAGGAAAGAGAGATGAATTCTCTATATATAGTGAAGATTTGCTAAGATTCAAAGGTTGGGTTTGTGTCCCGAATGATGAAAGTGTAAAGAAAGCTATCTTAGAAGAAGCACATCATTCTCGTTATACGATACATCCCGAAAGTATTAAAATGTATCAGGACCTGAAGAAAACCTTTTGGTGGAATAATATGAAAAAAGAGGTAGCACTATTTTTGTCTAAATGCCTAACATGCCAGCAAGTAAAAGCTGAACATCAAAGGCCCGCTAGGTTGTTGCAGCCTTTACCCGTATTAGAATGGAAGTGGGAGCACATCTCTATGGATTTTGTCTCTGGCTTGCCTAGAACAAATTCAGGACATGATAGCATTTGGGTCATTGTGGACCGGTTGACCAAAGCTGCCCACTATCTACCGATTCGCACGACGTACACTTTGGATCGACTGGCTCAGTTGTACATTAAGGAAATAGTGCGGTTGCATGGAGTTCCTGTCAGTATTGTATCGGACAGGGATACTCGATTTACTTCTAAATTTTGGGCTAGACTACAGTCAGCCATGGGAACGAGACTCACCTTTAGTACTGCCTTTCACCCCCAAACTGATGGACAATCGGAGAGGACCATCCAAACCTTGGAAGATATGCTGAGGGCCTGTGTTATTGACCTTACAGGAAGCTGGGATGACCATTTACCCCTGGTTGAGTTTTCTTATAATAATAGCTTCCAAGCCTATATTCAGATGACACCATATGAAGCCCTGTATGGAAGGAAATGCAGGTCACCCATATGTTGGGACGAGGTTGGTGAAAGAAAGCTTTTGGGGCCAGAAATTATCCAGATAACCACAGATAAAATAACATTAATTCGTGAAAGGCTCAGGACAGCTCAGTGTTGGCAAAAGAGTTATGCCGATAACCGAAGGAGAGATCTTGAATTTGAGGAAGGTGATCGAGTTTTCCTAAACATCTCACCAATAAAAGGCATTATGAGATTTGGCAAGAAAGGAAAGTTGAGCCCACGTTACGTTGGACCATTTGAAATCCTGGAAAGAATCAGAGGTGTCGCTTATAGACTTGTCTTACCACCCGAATTGGCAAACGTCCATAATGTCTTTCATGTATCTTCACTACGAAAATATCAGCCCAACCCATCCCATATCTTAAAATATGAACCTTTACCGACCAGGAAGGACCTATTCTTCATTGAGCAACCAATTTTGATACTGGATAGAAGGGTGTAAGTGTTGCGCAAGAAGGAGATTCCTTTAGTCCGTGTATTATGGCAGTACCATTCAAGAGAAGAGTCGACTTGGGAACTAGAAGACGATATCAGAGAAAAATATCCCTATCTTTTTCAGTAATCAGGTACACAAATTTAGAGGACTAAATTTCTTTAAGGGGGGAAGAATGTAATAATCCTGAAATTTTTTACAAAAAAAAAAAAAAAAAAAAAAAAAAAAAAAAAAAAAACTACTCCTCAATTTAAATATGGACCCAGACTTCTTGGATATTTGATTAATAATTCAAACTTACTATTTTTCAAATAGTTTTTTTTTGCTAGTCCATTCCTTTAAGGTGGACCTTTGGTCCACCAGCTCTTTTATCATAATTGTATGCAAGCGTCCAAAACTTTTCTTCTTGCCAGCGTAAGTAAAGCTAACGTGCCTCCATAAGATGCTGCTTAACTGTAATATTGTGTGGTGGCAGTGCCATATATTGCAGTTAACCCTCTATTGACACACTTAAATGATGTGTGACGTTTTGCATCATGCGTGTTAAGCCATGTATGTTTTATAAAGGAAGTTGTCCTTTGGTCTAAAGAGTGTTACTGAAAAGCCTTTCGGCTTTACTTCCTCTAAGGACTTTACCCATGGTGCTCTCACCGCTCTTCTCTCTCTAGCCGCATTTTATCGAAGTTCCCTCTCAAATATTTTAGGTAAGTGACATCGTCTTCCTGAAAAATAGTCTATTTTTAATAAATAGTGATATTTCGGTCTAGGATATTTATTTTATCAGTTTTATGTGTACGTGACCTCATTGTCTCGAAAAATAATCCATTCTTTTTAAAAATAAAATGAAATAATTATTTCTGCTTATTATCATGAATTTTAGGTGCGATAAATTTTATGCACACACGACCTCATTATCTTGAAAAATAATCTTTTTAATAAAAATTGTGATATTTTATCTATGTTAGAAATTTTAAATGCTGTAAATTCTTAAAAAAATAAATTTATTTATTTTTGTTGGCTATTGTTAGAAAATTTTAGATACTATCAAATTATTAGAAATAAATGTGATATTTCTGCTTTTAGTAAAATTGTGATATTTCTTTCTACTGTTTTGAATATTTAGACATTGTAAAATTCATGTGCAAATGACTGCCTTATTATATAAAAATTGACATTTTTGCAATTGATTATAGTATTGTTGTGAAATGTTTATTTGTGGATTGATATCCCATAAATTGTGATAATTCCGTATTCTTGAATTTCTATAAGAGTTTTTCTATGCATATTAAATTGGCAATTATGCTAGAATGCCTTTACAAATTGCTACCTTTCTAAATTTGAGCCCAAAATATTTGATTGGTTATTTTTGAAATGTTATAGAGAGTGACTGTTATTAATGGTTTAAGTGAAATTCATATTAATGATTTCAGTGATATGTTGAGTACATGATATTGCTGCTTTCGAATGTTTAAAGGGATTTAAAAATAATTTAAGTATGCAAGTGGACTCATCCGGTTCACCGGTGAGGTATAAGTTGATGTATCTGGGACGTCGGTAGGGATTAAGTGGACTCATCCGGTATGCCGGTGAGGTATAAGTGGACCTGTAGGGATTAAGTGGACCTATCTGGGACGCCGATAGGGATTAAGTGGACCCATCAGGACGTTGATGGGGTATATAGGTGACCTACTTGGGACGCTAGTAGGGTATTTTGTGAAATCCTTTGAATTATGCACTGCCGTTAAAAGTGTTATAAGCATTTCAATTACTCGGATTATACTTAATTATGCATTTATTGAAAGTGAAACTGTTGATGCATTTCTGTTAATAGATCTCATTTTGGAAAATATTGATATCTTTTAATCATGATTATTTTTAGGATTATGATGATCACTTACTGAGTAGCCAAACTCATCAAACTATGGTAAACATTTTTTCAGGATAACTGCGGATTCATTTTGAGTGCTAGTCAAGATCAACCTTGGAAGATATTGCTGTTGTGCTAGCTTTCTTTTGTTACTTTGTAAGACCTCGCCACTGTAAATTTGTCCAATCAATAGATGTATATATGTTTTGTCTGTCACATCTCAAGAATAACAGTATTGTAAATTCTTGGGGTGTGACACCCATAGTTCTTCGGGAAGCTTCTCATGCCAGTTCTTCCTTGTTTTGATACTGACTTTCTTAAAACATTGCACAAAGTCTTATTGAAAGCCTCAGCTAATCCATTCAATCGAGGGTGGTACATAATCAAGTACCTCCATTCAAAACTGAACCGGTTAACTAAGCGATCGATGTGATTACTCTTATATTGCAGACCGTTGTCAAATATAATCCGATCAGGCACTCGGAAGAGATAGTTGATGTGATGTCAAACGAAATAGGCCACCGCTATCTCAGGAACCTGCTTAAGAGAGAGGACTTCATCTCACTTAGAGAAATAATCTGTTGCAGCAGGGATAAAAACATGGCCAACTACGGAACGAGGGTCAATGGGCCCTACGATGTCCATTCCCCATTCTGAGAAGGGCCATGATGCAAACGTAGGGTGTAAGGGCTCCAGAGGCCGGTGAACCAGGCTGGAGTGTATTTTCCATACTTGGCACTTTTTAATGTTGCTTAAGGAATCGACGATCAAAGAAGGCCAATAGTATCCCAACCTACGTACTCGTTCATAGAGCTTAGGACTGGACTAGGGTAGTCCACAAGTGCCTGAGTGTGCCTCTTCTAACACCTTGCTTGCTTCTTAAATGTCCACACATCTAAGAAGAATACCGTCAAACGATCGTCTAAAAAGAGCATCTCCTTCAAGGAGAGTATATTTGATAGACATTCGACGTATGCTGTTACGTTTAGCCTGATCTTTCGGGAGCCTACCATGTTTTAAGAAACTAGTGATGGGCTCTCTCCAATCTTCTACCTGCTCAAGTTCTGTGCATATTGGGTCAAATAATTCTGGTTCTGGGTTACGACCCTTAACTCCTTGACCCTGTGTTATTCTTTATTCAGTCTTCATGACTTCTTTGGCTGAGAGAAGTGCTCCAAATGGATAAGGAGGGCACTCGGGGAAGATATTTCTCTCGTCATTCGCATCGACCTCAGTTTTGAATTCCATGTGCCTCCATTCTGCCACCCAAACAAGCGTAGGTCCTGATGAGGACAACTGAATTGTAGCGCCTAGTTTCGCAAGTGCATCAACTTACGAGTTTAGCCTCCTAGGGATGTGACTCAGGGATACGTCCTCGAACTGGGCCATATACAATTTTGTAGTGTCATGATAAGGCTTGAGAGTGTCTTTTCTCACAATATAGATCCCTTTGAGTTGTCTGATAATCAACTCAGAGTTGCCATATATCTTGAGTTGCTCTAAGTAGAGGTCGAACGCTATCTCCAGTCCAATTATAAGGGCTTGATATTCTGCTTCATTATGAGAACTGGCTTGAGCGAGAGAGAAAGAAAGTGGCAATAATCCTCCTCTCGATTTCAGAAATATTACTCTAACGCCTCCTCGATCTGATTGGAAGGCTCCGTCGAAGTACAATTCCCACACATGAGCAAGGTCAGCACATAATACTTATTCATCAGGGACGTCGCATGATAGAGGAAATTTTGTTGGTACGGAGTGTGCTACGAGAAAGTCAGCTAAGGCCTGGCCCGTAACGGCTGTTTGTGGGACATACGTGATGTCGAACACCATCTGCAATAATGGCCACCTAGCAGGGCGTCCCGACAGGCATGGGTGTGTCATGAGAAACTTTACAGGATCAGCTTTCGATATAAGTTTAACTTCATGACAAAGAAAGTAATGGCGGAGTTTTTGCACTGCGAAGATCAGGGCCAAGCAAATCTTGTCAATAGGGGGATAATTCTTTTCGGTCCCTTCCATCCTACGGCTGAGATAATATAACGCAGTCTCTTTCCCTTCTTCATTGTTTTGTGCCAACAATGCTTTGAGTGACTCGTCTAAAGCAGTCACGTATAGAATGAGGGGTTTTCCCAATACTAGTGTAGAGAGCACTGGAGGGTTGAGTAAATAATGCTTGATGTCATCAAGGGCTGCCTGACATGCTTCATCCTAGATGAATGGGGTATGTTTCTTTAGCAGGTGTGTAAAAGGTTTACAGCAGCCCGAGAGGTTCGAGATGAACCTGCGAGTGTATGTCAAATTCCCTTGGAGGGAGCACAATTCTCGAAGTGTAGTTGGTGATGGCATTTCTTGGATTGCCTTAATCTTGACCGGCTCAACTTCAAGCCCTCGATATCTGATGATGAACCCCAAGAATTTTCCCAAACGCACACTAAAAGCGCATTTTAGCGGTTTCATTTTTAGTTTCTGAAGGCGTAACAGCTTGAGCACCTTTTCAAGATGTCTCATGTGAGCATCCTTCTCTTTGGATTTTACCACAAAGTCATCTATCTAACAATCCACCTCTTTGTGCATCATGTCATTGAAAATGATTGTCATTTCTGTCTGGTATGTGGCGTTAGCATTTTTTAATAAAAAAGGCATCATTGTGTAACACAAGACCCCTTTAAGAGTTAAGAAAGCAGTGGCCTCTTCATCTTCAGGCGTCATCCTTATCTGATTATACCCGGAATATCCGTCCATGATGGAAAAGATTTGACAGTGAGTTGTACAATTGATGAGCATCTCGGTGAATGGCAATAGAAAGCCATCCTTGGGATAAGCGGTATTCAAATAGAAAAAATCAATACACACCCTGATTTGACCATTCGTCTTCTTGATTGGAAGAATATTTGCTAGCCATTTCAGATACTTGACCTCAGGAATAAATACTGCTTGTCTGGGTTTGATCAGTTTAGCATCTATCTGCATTTCAAGGTCAAGACTGAACCTTCTTGCATTTTCTTTGGCGGGTTTAACGATCGGATCAATGCCGAGATGGCGAACAACTTGGGGGTCTAAACCGGCCATCTCATGGTAATGGCAAGCAAAGATGTCCCGGTTTTCTCTCAAGAAGGTAGTCAAATCTTCTTTCTCTTCTGGAGATATATTCGGTGAAACGAAAGTGGGTCTGGGGTTTGCTTCATTTCCAAGATTTATTTCTACGAGTTCGTCAGCTGTGGCTTAACCACCTTCTTCCCATTCTTCAGGAGCTTCTTGCAACTCTTCCTCATTATTTTCAAAGATCTTTTGATCAACCTCAAGTGCAGAAACACATGATCTGGACATTTCTACCTTAGATAGAGGTCCAGAATAGATCATAATTTCTGCACCTTGACCAGATTGGGGAATGGAAGGGTCTTAGGTGAATAGAGATTGTTTCTCGGACTGCAGGAATTCGACTTGGGGATTAGTGGGACTTTGAGATTCAACGATTATAATACAAGAAGTGTACTAATGTGAATCACACGGTCTTTGAGCAGCTATCTGCAGGGTTTGGCCCTCGCAGGTTCTACCTTGGCTATAGCTGCCAGGGCATAAGCAACTGTTAGGAATCTTTCTACCAGTGCCGAGGTCTTTCTCCATCGTGTCTGCTGCATCCTACATATATTGATTCCTTCGAATTCTCGGTTGAGAGCCTCGAAGTCTGGGCATATCAAGGTTGTACCTACAGGGGACGTAGAAGAGGGAGAATGGGAAGTAGGAAAAGAAGGACGAGAAGGGTTAGAAGGTGGGGGACTTTTAAGGTAGTTCCCCTCATCAGACTGATCTGGGCAGCTTTTTACGTCATCACAAGGGTTGGATGGGTGCAGGGGGTCTTTTAGGTCTTTCCCTTGCTTAGACCGTTGGGGAGTGCTTTTAACATTGTCACGCTCATTGGACGTATGATGAGTGGGAGATGGCATGGGGATGTCTTCATGATAGGATAAAGAACGAAGAAGGAGCGTGCTAGAGATGAAGTCTAGTAACGTTAGCAGTGGAGGAAGGGGCCCGTAATATTCATGTTCGATTGTGGGTTGAGCGCTGTTGTTTCTTTGATGAGCAACCCTTAGTGCCCGTCACTTTCTTGTTTCTGAGGTGATGTTTGATTCATCTCAGTGGGCTGGCGAATAGCACTAGCTTGGCGAACTGCTTCTCGCTTTAAGGACTTAAGTCTGCTTTAGCCAAGGTAGACTACCCATGGCTGAGGAATCGAGGGTTCCCCCTAATCTGAGTCATTGATAGGAAGGTCCTGCTTTGGGAGATCTTCTTGCCCCGATGGAGCAGTGACTTGGGGATCACTTACGGGGAGGTTGTAAAACTCCTGACACTCCCGCATTTTCTTTGCGAATATATCAAGGAAGCTCGTGCATTCTGACAGGTAATGGCCTCTTATCTAATGGTACGAGCACCAACGATCTTCAATCCCATCAACAAGACGATGGGATTGTCTTGCCTGCTTCAATGTGATTATGCCTTCCTAAAGCACTATAATGAAGAAGGTGTAAAAGATACAAGACATTTCATCTTCCTCTTGGATAGTGACGGCATGGGAGGCCTCAGATGTCCCAAAGGCCTTCTTTAAGTCTTCAAGCTTTATCTGACCCTTCTGAATCAGGGCCTTGATAATATCCTTCAGTGTGTCGCCGTCATCTGTGGGATGATTGATCCTCCGATGGTAGGCACAATAATTCACTTGAGTGTCAAGGCCAAGTTTCTCAGGGAACTTGTTTTCTGGAAGCTGGATCATATTATGTTCCAATAATAACTAGAACAGTGCAGGGACCCACTCCTTCTAGAAGGAATAGACCTTATTCTTATGCCTGGTGAAGTAATCACCTCGATCAAGTTGGCTGGTGGGGGTACCCGATTGTACGAGAGTTGTTGCTTGTCAACCTAGGGCATTACCTTTGCTGTGCTTACCCCTTTAGAGACGTCCAAAGTTTGGGAGGCAACCATGACGACTGCACTGATTATCCCTTTCTATTGGCTGCTCCATGTGTTATTCCGAGAGTTACCATTGCCCCCGTTGTTTGTTGAGCTTAGAGATGGTTGTTGTATCCCACCATGGTGGCATGATAAACTTTCTATCCGAACTGATTTAGAGATCAACTCTAACATGGACGTCGGATTAGAGGCCTCGACATGTAGAGCGATCCCGGGTCGCATGTTCCGCACACAAGTTTGGAGTGCTTCCTTCTTAGGCAAAGGATTAGGATGGCGAGAAGCCAAGTTTCTCCATCTTGATATGAACTGATCCATGGGCTCATCGGGGTCTTGCGTCATGGTGAGAAGTTCAACGGTTTGAACCTTTCTCTCAACCTCATAGAAGGGTTAGTAAAACAGTTTCTCTATCTCCTCCCATGTATGCACCAAGTTTGGAGGAAGTCAGGCATACCATTGAAATGCTGGGACATCGCGGGTCTCAACGATCTATCGGAGAAGAAGTCTCCCATCAGCCGTTGTTTCTCGACATGCGCCTAGAAGTAGGTAATATGCTGGTTTAGGGACATGGTTTCGTTGAATAAAGGAAACCTCCCTTTCTTATAATCTGAGGGGCATGGCCTTTGATAAGGCGTCGCACCTTGTATCCCAAGGATTTATCTATTCTTAAGTCTATGGGTGACCATAGAGTTAATATCTGTCTCAGAGACTGAATGAGGGACAGAATTGTCCTGTGAGGTACAAGGAGGGGGCTGCCGTGGAGGTGCACCATCAGAGTGATGGGAATTGACCTCATGGTTAATTGACTGGCATGCGGCATCGATATGATCGATCTTTTCCATCATCACGCGGACCATATCCTCAAACTTGTTCATGCACTCTTCCTGCACATCACTTGGCTCGCTTATAGCCATTACACTGACCGTTTCTCTATGGAGGTCAACATTAGTAGCAACTGAGGGCTTAAGAACTTGACGAGTCGCACATGGTAGGTCTGTCAGTAAGGGGCCAGCATGCCCTGACTGAACTCGAATTTTGTATGCTGATCACATTTGAATCGGTTCTTGACGGTCTTGGGACCGTGGCTGCTGAGTAGCTCGGTCTTCTTTTACGACAGTATCCACAGCATAGGGCTCATGGAGCTCTTCTTCAAGCTTCATCATTTGAAGGAGGTAGAAGGGATTCAGGTGAAGAGGGTCATCAGAAATGGTTGTTTTGACTACCTTGGTCACCTCCCTAGTCAAAATTCACAGACCTTTATTGAGTTTATCTTTGAGGTTTTGATGGACCTTGCATCAAAACTGTGATCTAGATCGCGTTTGGTCAGCTATTCTTGCACTAGAGAGAGTTGTCTCCATCAGGTGCAGGAATGGATGAGGGCTAGGAACTAGAGTCATCTTGGGCGCCGAGGAGGATGAAGGACTCGATCTTCCATCAGGTCAATACCTCGAGCTCTCTTGTGGGCTCTAGAGATACGACCAAAGTGATGGGGCTGGTTCAAGATGGTACTATTGAGGAAAACCTTCGAGTGCCAAGGATGAAGATGCTGGCTCGATGAAGGAGGAGTGGGCCGGAGCATGATTGACTCATGAGAAGGCCTGAGTCGAGGGCGAGAGGGAGTCTGTGACGCACGTGCACCCCTTGAAGAAGGGTCACTGGTGACCTGGGGGTCAACCCGAGCTCGAGCAAGTGGTTTCGCCTTAGAATGCTCAGAACTACAAGCATGTGGCTGCAAGAGAATATGTGTAAGCTTGTCCCTTACAGGGTGTGCTTGTGTGTGCAGAGTAGGAGGACGTGGTACTCGGGTTGGCATAGCAATGGTGCTGCTTTGAGCAGTGATTTGCTTATGAGTAGCGTGCACAGGACCTGACCTTAGAAGGTTTGATCCTGGACACAGGCTCAAGGTAACAGAAGGGTTACCCCTAGGTGTGACTCGAGTGGTTGACCCACGAGCCTTGTGGTGCGTGTGAGGGGTGGAGACCGTGGGGTTTCCACCTCGATATGTTGAGCCTCTAAGGATAGAGACCAGTGGTGGAGAAATGTGCGGGGTAACCTTATGGCGACCTACAGAAGCAATGGCAACCTTTTTGCCTTTTGCAGAAAGGGACTAGGTGGGTGACTTGCCAGTGGGTGGGTGTATGCTGTGCGGGACAACAAAAGTGCTACCGATGCAGGGCCCCTCGGTGTAGTTTCCCTCAGAGCGAGGAGATGGGGAGTGAGGGATTTTTAGATCTCGCCTCACACCGATCTAGGTTAAGACTTGGGAGCTAAACAAGGGGTCTTTGTTTAAGAGGATGGATGGGAACGAAGTTGAAGGAACTTGTTTCCTAGGGACACTCTCGAATGAGGGGATAAGAAAATCCCCGATCCGGATAAATGGGTTAGAACCCGCAAGTCATAATAGAATGTGAAAAGACAATGAAAGTAGATAATAAAAGAAGAAACAGGCCAAACAAGAACGATCCGACTAAGGGGTAGTTGTAGACACCCCGCTTAAATCTGGCAAGTTCTGTGGTTTTCTGAGACCCTTAGGATCAATTGGACTAGTAAACCAAAAATCCATAGGTCACACAACTTACCGTTGGACTCGGACCCATTCTGCCAGTCCAGAACCCTGCAGATGCTTATTTTGACTCAGAATTCAGTACACACATTATTTTATGAAAAAAATCATTAAAAATAGTAAAAAGTCCGTTTTGACCCAAATTGTTTTAGAGAGCTTCACAAGACACATATTTACAAGACCCAATAAAAAAAAATGTTTTTGGCCGGGCGACACTAAACGTGTCGCTCAAATCTGGGCGACACTACCTGTGTCTCCCAACCGCGTTTTGCCACAAACAATTTTTACGTATTTTTTTTGCATTTTGTGTTTATCGTTTTGGTGATTTAGTCTTGTGACGTTGTCAATGTCGATCAAATCTAAATTTTAAAAAATAAAAGATTGGTTTTACTATGTATTTTTTCGTTATGGGGATAACCCTACCCCAACAAATCCCTCTCAGATAAAAAACCTATTTTGGGTACCATCTAAAGGAGAGAGATTTTTGGAGAGACACAAGAGATTAGAGAGACTGAAACCCTAGACTACGTGAGAGACATAGAGAGACCCCAAAGAGGAATCCCAGATTGTAAAACCTTAGACTTATGACACAATCACCCTAGTTCTAAAGAATTTTTAGGGCACAGCCACCCTACCACGATCAGAGACTTGCTGATCGACATCTGGACCAGAAGGGCAAGAAGAACCAGTTTCGATACAGGAGAGCCCCAAGGGCTCAAGAGCTCGGGCCATCCATCTCGGTCTGGTATTTTCTTCTTCATCATTTCCTCTTTTCTTTTATTGCATTTATTTTGATCTGGCTTTGATTCATTTTGGTTGAAAATTATGTATAGAAATTCTTTGTATCATGCTAGCTCCGCCACAGATCCGAGAGCAGATCTGCTCATTTTTAGGCAGATCTGAGACCAAATTTGCTCATTTATGGGCAGATCTGATCTCATATCTGAATTCGATTGTTTAAAGTGTCACATCTGAGAGATCTACTTCCGCAGATCTCTCTGATTTTGCGTTATAAATAGGGGCTATCGAGCGTGATTCGTGCATCAAAATTTTGAAAATCTCATAATATTTTGAAAATTTTCTGTAGTGTCCTAGAGGATTTCCTATGACTTCACAAACAAATTCATGCCAAAATAAAATATAAAAAAAAAAAATTCTAATAGATCTACAGTCCCCTCCTGTCGCTTTCTTTTAATTTATTTTCATCAAAAACTATTTTAATTGTTGTTTATCCAATGTTGAAGTAAGCTTATTTTTTCAATATATACAATTAAAACATATAAAAAAATAAAACAAAAATATTTTTTTGGGCGACGCACCTGGTGTTGCCTAGCTTACAAGGGCGACACTACTCTTGTCGCACGGGCGACATACCCTCTGTCTCCCACACCAAGAAATTTTTTTATTTTTATAAAAAATTTTAAATCTGTTATAGGTTACCTCTAGAGTTTTCTCAGAACGTTTTAGAGGAAAATAAAATTTTTAAAAATACGAAAATGATATTTTACTTGATATAGATTTGTCCTGCCTAAACTTCCCCGTTTTCCAGTTATTTTAACTGATTACATCAAAACAAAATTTTTTTTTCTTGTTTCTGAAAATTTTCAGTAGTTTCATTGCATCAAAATCCATCATAAAATACTATAAAAAAAATAAAATAAAAATAAATTTTTTGGGCGACACTTCTGGTGTTGGCCAGCTTACAAGGGCGACACGCCCTGTGTCATCCAAACTAAAAGGTCTCAGATCATACATAAAATTTGTAGATATCTTCTAGAGACTCTTATCTACATGCTCACAAAATTTTAGCTTAAAATAAAATTTTGAAAAATACCAAACAAATAGTTTGCTTGATGTAGGTCAGCTCTATTCTTGACTTTCTGATTTCATTCTAGTTAGTTAATTTGTTTGAATTCCTGTTTTCCATGCTTTCATCATGCGTATTTTAATTATTTCTCATCAAATTTTAAAGAAAAAATGTAATATATATATATATATATATATATATATATAATGTTGAGGGTTGCTTGCACAGACTAGGCCTTGTTTCACTGCTTTGACTATACATTCTTAGGGGTTCGTCATCCCTCCATGCCTCAAGCGAGTTTCGCCTAGAAGCACACATCTCTAAGCACGATCAGCGCCGAGCGCTCACTTGTTTTCTTTCTTATTGTGTGCCTATGTGCTTGAATTTATTTTCATTTGCGTGCTTCTTTACACACCCTAGCACACACTGATCAGGAGTCCTGGAAAACTAGAGAACAAATTTTTCGAAAACCCCCAAAATTCGCTTTAACGGCGTGAGGAGAACCCAGCTTTGAGAGTCGAGGTGGTTGGGATTCGTGTAACTTTAACTGTGAGCTCCCCTATGTAATCGTTTGCCTCAAAGCAGCTCTGCGTATAGTAGGACTTGGTGAACATCCTATAACATGAGGCCAGGACCTATGTGGTGACCTCTATCAGCCTAGCCGCATTTCAATAGATAGGAACCCACTCTCAAGACAAGCCTACCCATAATCAGACTTGGTCAAACGTTTTCGTGTGTTTGTTTGCTTATTCCTGATCAGTTAATCTTAGATTCCAGTTCAAACCTGCTTTTGGTCCGAGCTGAAACTCTCTAGGTCCAAGTTCAAGATTATACCTAGCTTAACCCAGGTCCACACCCAGGTTCGAACCAGGTACACACCCAGGTCCTAACCAGATCCCCACCCAAGTTCGAACCAGGTCTGCACCCAAGTCCGAACCTAGGCCCCCTTTTGGGTACGAGCCATAGCTCACGCCTCAACTAACTTTGATCCAGTCTGGATCTACACCCATTCTGAGTTCCACAACCCTCTAAGTCCAAGCTAAGGCTTGCACCCAGCTCAGTCCATGTCTGAACCAAGCTCACACCCAGGTCTGAACCTAGTCCCACTCTTGGTCCCAGCCGAGACTCCCACCCATCTAGTCTTGATCTTAGTCTAGGTTCTAGCATAGGTCTAAGTTTAGAGTTGCCTCTAGAGCTAAACTAGGCTTACCCTAGTTTAGGGTCTGAACCCAAACCCATTGAGTCTAGCAAGTCTAGATTTCGGGCTAGTCTTAGCCTTGGTCTTAGTTAAGGTTTTGCCCCTAAAGTTAGGCTGAGTCTATCCTAAGTCATCGAGTTTAGATCTTACTTAAGCCTAGATTTTAGAACCCGGCCAAAGAAAGTCATCATGTCAGTTACCGAAGGCGATTATGATGACCGCTCCCCGGCTGACTCCTAACCAAACCTTCTCAAACATGGGGACTAGTATGCCACAATCCTTTGGGATTATGGGCCAATCCATTACCCATCATCCAGGTCTTCAGGTAGAATCCAAGTCCCAGGGATCCACTGCTAACTCTGAGCTCTGTATGGTCTGAAATGTTGGCTCCGCCCTAAAAACATTGAACAGTCAAGGGGTTCGACTGAGCATTGTCCAACAGGAAACCTTACGTAGCCACAGTAGGAGCCATCTAACCTTAGGAAACCAAACCAGGAGCCATGCGAGGGAAGAAGTTCACGAGGCATCTAACATCAATTCTCACAACTCGAACCAAGATAACCCCGAGATGCAACGGTCTAAGAACTAAGATTCACCTACGTATAGGAGATCCAATCCAACCTCGAGCCACCATAGTATCGCTCATGATGTTCTTAACACTGTACGGAGTAGGGGCGTCAATTTAGATCAACCCTTAGGCGAGATTGGCATCCAAGCTGCCCTTAAAAGTCTGGTTGACTTAGGTTACACTGTTCATGCCCTAGCTCACAGGTCAAACCTAAACCAAGTTAGCGGTATAGGCCAACCCCTCGCAAAACCGAGTTAGCCGATTCTTCAATCGGCCCCCTTAGTTCACCCGGTCCAACAAACCATGCCATTTCCACAACCAATAGTGACACCTATCGATCAGTAAGCCCCTCAGGCACAAATGTATCAAACTGTCCCGATGACCGCAGCTCATACAGGCCCACATCTACGCCAAATCTCAACCTACCAATCTACACTTGGGAACCCACCGACCGGTGGGCCTACTGTCACGCTAAAGGCACCCTAACAACGATACAAGATATGCTTGTAAGGATGGGTATGCATGAAATCCTACCCCCAAAGGCCTATGTTCATGAGACCCTTGCAGGCTTGGAAAACCTTCCCCCTGGGTTTGTCATCCTAGAGTCTAAAAACAAATTTAATGGGAAAATTTACCCAAATATTCACGTCAACGCATATCTCCTCTCCATCCGAGCCTTGCGAGACAAGCCTAACTAATTGAAGGCCCTATTTTCACAAACTTTGATAGGTGAGCTTTTAAACTGACATCAAAGAATAATGACCGCTCAACCACACATAACTCCAGACGAAATCTTCAACCAGTTCATCTCTCATTACCATGGGTCGACACCAAGATCTCTTTCCCAAGGCAAGCTCAGTGCAACCAAACAAAACCCAGGAGAATCCTTCGAGGATTTTATCAGTCGATTCCACGAGGGGATGATGCAGATCATCGAATGTCTATGTATGGACCCAGCTAAAATCTCCATGGCCTTAGAAAATGCAGCTCCTGAATACAGGGCCTTCTTTAGCCAGGGACTTATCCCCAACTCTTTTGACTCCATGATCGAGCGGGTGGCACGACATGAAAGTGCGAGAGGGACACCCCTCAGTACTAGGCCTGATAACAAACCCATCACTACTCCCCAGAATAAAAATAAGAGCAACGGCAAGGGGAATGCTTCTGGTCAGGTTAACGAAATTGTCATTAACGGACCGGCTCAGGGTTCAGGCACCCAGCACAATAATAGGAATCAAAATCGAAGGGGTTAGCTTAGAGATAATGCTCAAAATAACAATCGAATGCAAGAGGACAACTTCACTCCTCTCAAAGACCCGTTAGAAAAAGTGATGGAGCTCTTAAAGAAAAACATGGTTCAACTCCCGCCACAATCTAAACCACCATTTGAGGTTAAGGATAAGAACAGATAGTGCAAGTGGCATAGAAACCATGCCCATGATACCCAAAATTGTTTCTACTTAAAGCGGGTGATTCTAATGTTGATTAATAGGGACGACATCACTATCGGACTTAGAAATCAACATGTTGAAGAACCTAATCAAAAGATGGGTATGGGTATCTCCACAAACACTCTCCTAAAAAATATGGCCACAACGATCGAAGAAACGGGAGCTACAAGTAACTCAAAGGAGGATGTTATCATTCACATGATTGAAAAAGTAGACGAAGAAGATGATCCCAGCCAAATTCACATTTGCTTATGATCATCATCTTCACGAAGTTGAAGAAGATATTTTGAGTCTTCTTAGAGGAAACTCTTCATCCCTGAACTCTATGATCCTCTTAAGTGGGACTAGTATGACGAAGATGATGCCCTCGAGATTGACATGGTCAAAGCTGATGAAAAGGGATCATCTTCCAAACAAGGGGCTGACACCTCGATGTCTCCCATTACGCTCTCTAGGGCCGACCCTATCGAGCTTCAGGCTGGCGAAGTTGATTCCTTAACCCGAAAAGGTCGAGTGTTCAAACCCATCGAATTGATGAATAACACTCTTGATGAAAGAATGAGAGCCACTTCAGCAGTCAAACCACCAACAGGGGTTGCGGATCATGAACCTAATAAAAGAACTCAAGGATTCGCAACCACTTATGATCTACTGACTCATCTCGGAAAGATCCAAGCTTAAATCTCCATCTTGGAGTTGCTGGCCAATTCGCCGGCACCTAGAGCGCAAATTGAAAAACATCTTTCTAAGACCCACATCCCGAGCAACACACAACCGGATGAGTTGTGCGGGATGATCATCTAATGGCATCAACGCCAATCATATTCACGGATGATGACATCTCGGCTAATGTCAATCGCTTTCACGTTCAGCCTCTTCGTAACACTATTTTCATGAAAGGATATGAGATAAGGAGAGTGTTGGTTGATAATGGGGCATCCCTGAGTATTTGCCCTATGAAAACGGTGAAGCAAATAGGCAAAAGCCCAAACGACTTCGAACTGTGTCAGTTAACCATCACTGCATATGATGGGATCAAGAGGCAGGTTGAGGGCATATTGCCTCTCACACTTAAGATTAGCCCCACCATTCAGCCAGTAATGTTTTGTCTTGAACATAAAACCTTCTTTCAAAATGCTGCTAGGAAGACCCTGGCTCCACGAAAACCTCATGGTTGCCTCCACGGTACATCAATGCCTAAAATTTCCAATAACAAATGGAGTTGCAAAGGTTTGTGCCGACCCCTCTTCTTTTCTTAGTCTTACCATACATAACTGAAAACTGGCCGTAGGGTTCGAGCTCGGAGAAATCCTGCTTGCTTCCTTCGAGCAAGCTGATTGTGCTACTTTACTCCTTGAGGTCGGTGACCCCATTCCTCGTATTTTGTAAACTTCCATATCGATGGAGGAGATCATCCATTGCCAACATCGATATGGCTTCGGGTCCCTTGAATCTTGGCACATGCTCTTCTCCAAAGGCTTCCAACCTGACTATGGTTTGGGAAGTCAAGAACAAGGCATAAAGGAAGTGATTTCTGCATCACCTAAAGCCAAAACTGAAAAGGTTGATCAAAGAGGGCTTGGTTGTCCTATTCCAAAGTCGGATAAATCCTTCAAGCCCTCCGTGCTTCATATCTGGGGGCATTCAAAGACTCGATCCTCTCGATGCCCAACCTACAAAACTACTGAAAGTGATCCTCGAATCCCCAACAAGGGATAGTCCTATTCTGCATCTCAACACGCAATAGGACTAGGAATTGAAGACCTATTTGCTGACCTGGATCTGGAGGAGGTGTGCACAGTTGGCTCTAACACAGCCAAGGGTGCTTATCCACCAACACCAACCCAGAGATAGAATTGGTCGATCATTCCTTTATTTCGAGAATCTCTAGAAGCATATCAACGGTACCTTCAAGTCTCAGTGCCAAAAAAGGGATAGGCTCGGGGTGGCCAATTAACCACCCTGCACGTCCAGTCCCCCATATTTCTCTCTCGAGTCCCATAAGGGACGCCTTTTCCAATTTTCAAAAACTGGTGAAAATTCAGAACATGATAAAGTTGATAATAATGAAAAATAATTTTCCAAAACGGCAAACGCTCAAGATAGCCTAATAATGGTGCATAACACCCAAGATGATGAATCAGACGACCAAGATGAAGATCAGGAGAATCAAGAGTTCGAAGAATCCCTCAACCTGAGGAATTCAATTACCATGTTCAGCAGTTCAAGAAGAGGTTCGATGGTGACCCAACGGCTATCATCGAAGAGACGATTGACATAAACCAAGGAATTGAGAAGGACCTAAGGTTAACTAAGATTGGAACCTCCTTATCTTCTGAGGAGCAGGAAAATGTGATTTCCTTTCACAAGGAATATCGTGACGTCTTCGCCTGGTCATACCCTCCTCTACTGCCACCCTCGCCTACATGAGGCTCACAGCTCTCCACTCCCACCCCAACTAGGTTTGTTGTTCCATACTAGATCTAGTGTTGCGACTATGCCTCATCCGCTCCCCTACTTGCTACCATCAGCTCTTCTGCGAACCCAGCGACTAATATTATAATAGGTGGTGTTGGGCAATGCATGTAAGGTAGAAACTCCGACGTCAAAAGACCAACCTTGAGGTCAAAATTAAAGAAGAAATCAACAAAGTGCTCAAGGTGAAGTTCATTACCCCCATCGATTATCAGAATTGTTAGCCAACATAGTGGTCGTACCTAAGAAAGACGCGAAGATTTGAGTGTGTGTCAACTATTGAGACCTCAACAAGGCATGTCCATAGGACAACTTCCCATTACCAAGCATAGATGCCTTGGTCGACAACACTGCGGGGCACAAGATATTGTCATTCATGGACGGCTTCTCGGGTTACAATCAAATCCTCATGGCAGAAGAAGACCAAACCAAGATGTCATTCATAACACAATGGGGAACCTACTGTTATAAAGTCATGCCCTTCAGTCTCAAAAATGCAGGAGCAACTTATCAAAGGGCAATGACTAGCATCTTCCACGATCTAATACATACCATTGTGGAAGACTATGTCAACAACATTCTGGTCAAGTCAAAGACCAAGTCTGATCATCTCATCAACCTGAGAACCATTTTTGAGAGACTCTGAGAACATTAACTCAAACTCAATCCACAAAAATGTGTCTTTGGAGTTGAATCCGGCAAATTACTAGGATTTATAGTGAGCCAAAGAGGCATGTAGGTGGACCCATCCAAAATACGAGCCATCACTGAAATTCCTCCTCCTCAAAACATCAGAGAAATCTGTGGGCTACAAGGTCGCATATAAGCCATAAGGCATTTTACTTCACAATGGGCAGACAAGTGTGTACCCTTCAACAGACTCCATAAGAAAGATACCCCATTCGTTTGGGATAATGAATGCCAAGAAGCATTCGATCATATCAAGAAATATGTCACCAAACCTCGCATCCTTAATCCTCTTAGTCTATAGAAACCCCTATTCCTATACATGTCTGTGAAAGACAAGACCATGGGGGCAATGTTATGACAATATAATGACCAAGGAAAAGAACAAGCGATATAATATGTCAGCAAAACCATGGTCGATTTTGAGACAAGATACATAGATGTGGAGAAACACTGCTTAACACTTGTGTGGGCCATGCAAAAACTAATACATTATGTCTTATCTCATTCTGTCAAGCGCATATAAAAAACTGACGCACTCAACTACCTATTGGAGAGGCCAGTTTGCAACGGATGTTTGGCGAAGTGGAGAATGCTATTGAGTGAGTTCGAGATCAAGTATGTCACTCAAAAATCAGTTAAAGGAGAAGTCATTGCTGACCACTTACCTGAACACGCACTGCCAGACAATATTCTCGTTAACATGGATCTCCCTGATGAGAACCTCTTCACAATTGAGGACTCGATTTGGGAGCTATACTTCGACGGTGCAAAGAACGAATACGGGTAAGGTATATGAGTCATATTATGCTCATCCGAGAAGATTTTAATGCCAACAGCCATCAAATTGAACTTCCCATATGCCAATAACGTTATTGAATACGAAGGCTTGATAGTCAGGCTTGAGAATGCCATGAGAATGAAAATCTAGCAAATACGAGTGATTGGTGACTCTTTACTAGTCATATACCAAGTTCAAGGGATTTGGAGGGTAAAAAGAAGAAAAGCTCAAACCCTATCAAGAAAAGGCGGAAAAGATGATTCCATACTTTAAGAAAATCACCTTTCAACATGTAACGAGGGAAATTAATCGGTTCATTGATACCCTTGCAACCCTTGCTTCAATAGTCGATATTCCTCCAGAAATCACCACGCTGCCATTCTACATCAGAAACAAACATGAACCGTCCCGACCAAGGATTGAAAAAGAAATAGAGCAAAAAAAGGAGAACGACTGGGAAGTGTCTCTTGTGGCTTCAGAAGCGTCAGTTAAGGAAAAACCGTGGTTTCACGATGTTTTGTCCTTGCTAAAAGATGGGTTATACCTCGAAGGAGACACTAAAAAGGATAAAGAAGCCCTTCGAAGGTTTTCTATGGGATTCCTAGTAAGAGGTGACCTCCAATTCAAAAGTCCTTCGATGGCATCATTCTATAGTGCCTCGATCAGCCAGAAATTGACCAAGTATTAAAAGAGTTGCACAATGAAGGAGGTCATTTTAGGGCAGCCGCCTTAACTCAGAAAATTAGGCACCAAGGCTATTACTTGACCACCATGGTTGAAGACTGCTGGAAGTTCATTAAGAGGTGTCCCAAATGTCAACTCTACGAGGACCTCATCCATGCACCGTCGGTATCACTCAACTCAACACCGCCCGTATGACCCTTCACCATGTGGGGTCTTGATATCATTGGAATGATATCACCAAAAGCCTCAAACAGCCACCGTTTTATATTAACAGCTATAGAATTCTTCACCAAATGAGTAAAGGCCACATCATTTGTTAAAATTGAAGGCCAACATGTTGCTCATTTCATAAAGAATAACATTGTATTCAGATTTGGAGTGCTTGAGTCAATCATCACTGATAATGTATCCAATCTCAAAAATGAAAAGGTCACTAAGTTGTGTAAAAGGTTTGGGATAACACAAAAATTCTCCACACCTTACTACCCTCAAGGAAACAGACAAGCAAAAGCCACAAATAAAGGACTTCTCAGAATCATAAAAAAAATAATAGAAGGCGGGAAAGATTGACACGAAAAGCTAAATGATGCCCTATGGGCTTTCCAAAAAACTGAGAAGACTCCTACTGGCATGACCCCATACTCATTGGTGTATGGTATGGAAGAAGTGCTACCCATCGAGGTTGATATACCATCTCTCCGAGTCCTCATTCATAAAAATTCAGATGAGGAACAAAAAGGTCGAAGCACGAATTGCTCTCCTCATTAATTTGGATGAAAAACGACTACGAGCAACACAAAATATCGTTACTTACAGGTGTAGAACCGAGAGGGCATACCAAAGAAAAGTTATTCCTCAACAATCTAGAGAAGAAGATATGGCACTCAAGAAAATCCTCCACACTCCTGCAAATCCACACCCCTTAGGATAGTTCAAACCTAATTGAGAGGGGCCATTTTTGGTTACCCGAGTGCATGCAGGCAATTCTTATAAGGTCAAAATCAAGAGGCGTACGAACTCAACGATGCAATGTATCTAAGAAAATACTACCTAAAAAAAGTGGTGAAAACCTGAAAAGGCATCACAAAGAAAAAAATAAAAATAAAAAAACAAAAAAATGGACGTCGTGAAAACCTGAAAAGGCACCATGGGTAAAAGGAATTAAAAGATCTCCAATAAGGAACTTTCGATGCAAAACAGTCAAATACAAACAGGTATTTGCAAGTTCCAACAAAACTGCACAAGCAGACCCTGAGGAAGAAGTCTCCTCTTAAACCCTGCAGTTTCCCAACAGAATCAACTCAAAAAGATGTGGGAGGGTGACATGAATGGAAGACCGAAGTGATTTCGACGAACCCTTGGAGAACGTCTAGACCTCTCCAAGATGAAAGCCCGACAAGAATCCAGAGAACTCTCCATGACCCCACAAACACACGATGAAAGCTCCAAAGGTAAAAGGACAACTTTGAGACCTTTTGAGGTCTCACAATCCCACTAAGAAATCCATTCATCATCTTTGGGTAAAACATGATAAAGGGAATGACCTGCAAAGGGGCCACAGGTGGAAAAATTGTAAGGCCCATCCCTTTTGAAAATGGTTTTCAAATCAACTGTTAAAATCATCCCTTTTCAAAAAGCTTTCCCTTTTAGAATGCACTTCCTCCATCACTACAAGAGGCTAAATTGTTAGTCACACTAGCCTCTCTCTCCAAGCTAACTTCCTATACTTGCTATGAAGGTTTGAAACTAGTGAGGCACTCCATGGTTGTACGAGTATAACTATCAACGACCACATATAGGAGATGGGCGAACCTCGCCAATGAAAAAATTGGCTAGTCTGGGAGAATTTTATCTCTCGACTGGATCCCCTGAGGAAAAATGAGGCAGGCTCATCCCTGTGTGTGTGTACAACGACCAAATAGTTAGAAATTTGAGAAAAAAAACAGTATAACTAGGGGGCTGAGTTTGTAGATATTCAGTTTGAAAAGTATGTGCAAAGAAAGTGTTCTACTATGCTTCGATGAATAAAATTACACACTTGTAAGGAAAAACTTAGCAAGGACCCCCCAACAAGGGCAATAATTTTTTTTTTTTTTTTCAAACTCCCCACAACAGGGAGAAAGTTGAGAAAGACCTAACAACAGGGGCAGCAACACTTAATAGAAAAAATAAAAAATAAAAAACATTTTTATGGGTGCACGCCTAGTGTCGCCCAACCAAAACATAATAATAATAATAAAAGAAAAAAAATTGGTGGCTGCCTAGTGTCGCCCAGCCTGTGAGGGCGACACTAGGTGTGCTCCTATAACAATGTTTTTTATTTTGCCCAAATATTTTGCTAAAAACCTTTTTTCAATTAAGCCAATCTTTCCAAATAAAAAAAAAAGAAAAAATTGAAAAATTTCTAAAGACTCCTTGGTGGCATGAGCCTAAACTGCCAACCTATTTCAAAATCTTTTGCTCCTCGGTGGCATGAGCATAAACTACCAATCGATTTCAAAAATTTTCTCCTCGGTGGCATGAGTCTAAATTGCCAACTAGTTTCAGAAAAATCTTTTTCTCCCCAGGATTTATATCGTCAAACTAGTACGACGTTAAATACCCAAGCTAATATGTCAAACTCGTGGGACATTAAAAATTCGAGCTAATTCATCTAGCGCCGTATGATGCAAAAGGTCGCGACATCCAGTTCAACATCAAACTCGTGCAATGTAAAAGAGCCGAGATAGGTAACTTCTAGCCCAGTATGACGTAAAAAGTCGGGTTATCCAGTTCAACGTCAAACTCGTACGACGTAAAAGAGCTGAGACAAGTATTGTCTATCCCCGTATGATGTAAAAGGTCAGGTGTATCGTCCATCGCTACATGACACTAAACTTCTTAAAGGGCTCTATGGTAGAAGGAGTCGAAATTGCTAACCAACATTGCTTTTCGAAATATCTTTCTCTTTTCAAAATTTTCACCTTATGTCTCGTGTTTTCAAAAAATTAAATTTCTTTGTTAAAATCGTAACTTCTCATTGCTCCTCGTTCTATTCCAAATCTCCCTCTACTTTCAAAATTTTTAAAATGTCTTTAAAAAAAACCCAACAAAGGAGCTTGGACACCTGTATATGAAGATGATCGTGTTGCTGCGATCACCGTGTTGCTGCGATTACAACGTTGGTACCTCTCCTCTCTATTTCGAATTGGTCAGACAATTAGCATCTTATAGAAAGCCTTTTCCTATAGACAACCTTAGGAAACCCCTAAGGAAATCAAAGAAATTGAGAAAACCCTGAGGTTAAGTGGCATGGCTATAAAATCCACCTCAAGTTTCAAGCCTGTGTGACTCGTCGACACCTCATGCCGAAAACTTAGGATCAAAATGCCCTAGGTGGGTGAGCATGGGACAACAATGACTTGGAGGAATAGTTGGTGTGCCATCTGCCTATGTGATGTCGGGATGACATTTATCTTTGACATTCTCCTATCCCTCGAAGGACAGGGAGTGTCAGACAGTCTACTATTGCTACTCACATATCCCTTGAACTACAGGGAGTGTGCATTTGCCTGCCTCTCGAAGGACAGGGAACGACAACGTGTCTACTTCTTTGCCACTATCCTATCCCTCGACGGACAGGGAGTGCCAAAGAGGGGCAACAATAGATACCCCGCTTAAATCTGGCAAATTCTATGGTTTTCTTGGACCCTTGGGATCAAATTGGCTTAGTAAACCCAAAATTCATATGTCACACAACTAACCCTTGGACCCAAAACCATTCTGACAGCCCAGAACCCAGTAAATGCCTATTTTGACTCAGAATCTAGTAAACACGTTGTTTTACGAAAAAAAATCATTAAAAATAGTAAAAAACTCCTTTTTGACCCAAATGTTTTCTAAGAGCTTCACAAGACACAGCTTTACAATACCCAATAAAAAAAAACAGTTTTGGCTAAGGTGGATCTGGTCGCCCTAGCGATCAGGTTGTGTCGCCCAAGCTTGGGCGACACTAGGCTTGTCGCCCAAGTTTAGCCGACACTACTCATGTCTCCCAGCCGCGTTTTGGCCCAAACATTTTTTACGTATTTTTTTGTGTCTTGTGGTTATCGTTTGGGTGATTTGGCTGCGTGATGTTGCCCGTGTCTATCAAATCTAAACTTTTAGAACTAAAAAATTGGTTTGATTACGTATTTGTTGGTTATGGGGATAACCCTGCCCCAATAAATCCCTCGTAGATAAAAAACGTATTTTGGGTACCATCTAATGGAGAGACACATAGAGATCCCAGAGAGACTGAAACCCTAAACTGCGTGAGAGACATAGAGAGACCCTAGAGGGAATATCAGCTTGTGAAACCTTAGACTTAGAGCATAATCACCCTAGTTCTAATACATTTTTATGGCACAACCACCATACCACTACCAAAGACTTGCTGATCGACATCTGGACCAGAAGGGCAAGAGGAACCGATTCTGATATGGTGAGCCCGAAGGGCTCAGGAGCCTAGGCCATCCGGCCCTGTCCGATATTTTCTTCTCCTTCATTTCCTCTTTCCTTTTACTGTATTTATTTTGATCTGGCTTTGATTCGTTTTGATTGAAAATGGTGTTTTGAAATGCTTCGAATCTTGCTGGCTCTGCGATAGATCTGAGAGCAGATCTACTCATTTTTTGGCAGATCTGATCTCAGATCTAAATTCAATTGTTCCCACTTTCTCTACCATTGTTTTTTCATTTCTATTTTATCAGTTTAAAGTATAAGATCTGAGAGATCTACTTTCGCAAATCTCTTTGATTTTACGTTATAAACAGTAATAGGTCCCCAGTGGAGTCACTAAGCTTGTTAGGTGCCTCAATCTCGCCCTCCATATCTGGATGATTGGCGTCACGCGTCTTGGGTTTCAAGGGGAGACCCGTGACATTTTTGAGATCGCTTGCTCGGGAACCTCATTCGAGAACGGGGCCAGGTGTTACCAATCGGTGAGAGAGGATTTTAAGGTGGGTTCGGGACTTACTCGGGTTGACTCACGTGGGCCCCCTATTAGATCATGAAGAAAGACCCCAATAAAAAAATTGGTTCGGAATCCCCCCCTTGGCTTGTATTCTTCTTGTTTTTTGCAATTACACACATATGATAGGTGGGTCAGACCTCACCCTTTTCCTCTTTGATGAACGTACACAAGCATGCGCATTCAAAAAGAAAAAAGGAGAAGAAAGACAGGGGAGAGAAGAGTTCGACTAAGCAGGAGGATCAGGGTGGTGATTGAGCTGGTGAGTAACTGAACTGACATGGTAACAAAACGGGCTCGAAAACTAAGATGGGCTCACAGGATTACTACTAGATGTCATTACCAGCACCAACTAGCTAGGCCCAATGGTTGGACTATCATGGCTGTAAAGCGGGCTAAGTAATCCTGGCACAATAACAATAGAGCTAGACGCCAGGACTACCATGAGAGGCTAACCTCAATCCCTCTTAGCTGAATGAAGGAATAATAGAATGAAAGTTATGAGGAAATAATAAGAAGAGAAGAAGGGAATAGAAGGAAGGAGGGAGAAGAAATGAAGAAGAGTATGAAAGACGAGAGGATAAAAGAGAGAGAAGGAAGGAAGATGCAGTCAGCGATAAGCATTGCCGACTGTGTTAAAAGGAAGAGAAAAAAAATGTAGTTGGTGCTACTCTTTGTTAACTGTGTTGTATAGAGGAGAAGAGAGAGAAGATGCAGTCAGTGCTAGGCTTCGCTGACTGTTCCAAAAGAAGAGAGAAAAATACAGTCAGCATTAGGCTTCACCGATTGTCAAAAGAAAAGAGAAGAAGAGAACCAACCCGCACTAGGCTTACGTCAGTTGTGATGAGAGAGACAGATCGAGCCAGCGCTAAGCTTGCACCGGTTGCAATAAAAGAAAGAGAGAAAAATCCGACCGGCACTAGGCTTCACCTATTGCTGCAGAAGGGAGAGAGAGGAAACCAATCGATCCTAGGCTTCACCGATTGACAGAAGAGAGAGAAAACCAATCGGTGCTAGGCTTCACCGATTGACAGAAGAGAGAGAAAACCAATCGGTGCTAGGCTTCACCTATTGTCATGAGAGGAAAAAGAGAAAACCAACGGGTGTTAGGCTTTGTCAATTGACAAAAGAGGAAAGGGAGAAAACCAACTGGCACTAGGCTTCATCGATTAACAGAAGAAGAAAGAGAGCAAACCAATAGGGACTAGGCCTTGACAATTAACAGAAGAGGAAAGAGAGAAAACCAACCAGAGCGAGGCTTTGCTGATTGAAAAAGGAGGAAAGAGAAAGAGGGGAGAAGAGAGAAAGAGATAGAAATGAGAAGAGAGAAGGAGAGAGAAAGAGATAGAGATGAGAAGAGAGAAGGAGAGAGAAAGAGATAGAGATGAGAAGAGAGAAGGAGAAGAAAGAGATAGAGATGAGAAGAGAGAAGGAGAGAGAAAGAGATTGAGATGAGAAGAGAGGATGAGAGAGAAAGAGGGGAGGAGAGAGAAAGAGAGAGACAAGAAGAGAGGACGAGAGAAAGAGGGGAGAAGAGAGAAAGAGATAGAGATGAGAATAGAGGAGGAGAGAAAGAGATATAGATAAGAAGAGAGGAGGAGAGAGAAACAGATAAAGAGGAGGAGAGAGAAAGAGATAGAGATGAGAAGAGAGGGGGAAAGAGAAAGAGGGAGGGAGATAAAGTTACTTGCTCGAAGGTTACCAGCTCTTTTCTTCTCTCTCCTCTCTTTCTCTCCAAGACATACCTACAAGCTCAAGCAAAAATCAATTTTTTTTTTATTTATCCAAGAAGAATGAATATGTCCTTAGTATAAGGAGGCATTGCCTGTTTATATAGAATTGGGCTAAAACATGGGTGTACACCAAAAAATTACCTAGAATTGAAGATAATTACAATTTAATTGAATTTAAAGAAATTCTAAAAATGGATGAAAAATGACTGTTTTGCCCCTGCATAACAATGTGTAGAAGTCCATAACAGTCCCTGCTGCTGCTTGAGAACTTGTGTGATCTTTCATGGCTGACCCGGGGTTGTTCTGATACCTGTTTGATCGAAAGATTATTGTTTTCTTGTAGGGCTCGGCATGACGATCATTTTGATGACAACTTTGAGTCATGGATCACGTTTTTGAGCCACGATCACAAGACTTGAATCTTTGATGAATCTTGAAAACTTCGGATCGATTGTGTGCAAGTTCCTTGATGTTTCTTTGTGACTTCTTTATTGAATCACATTGATCATGCTGTCACGATCACGTTACAATGAACACAACTTGATTTTGTGTCTGCATGAAGATTTTGTCGTCTTGAGTTTTTTGCCGGAATCTTGAAATCCGGTGGCCAGAATTTATAGCAGATTTGTAGCCTTCGTTTGTGAAATGCAACCATTCATCATACGTGAGGTGCTGACCAGAGACAGCCTCGGACCTCACTCACATAATGCAATTGGTTTCGTGCCGATTGGGTATGCAAGCATCGTGATCTGGCTGCTTGAATGACGCATGCTGCTACTGAATTTTTCGTAACTTCTTTCACGGATCAACAACTTCTTTTTAGTTTTTCTCTCTGCTCGGTCATCGTCATTGGGTGTACCATATATCAAATTGTTCGTCTTGATGAGACGAACACGCTCGCCAAATTTGGGAACGATTCGACTTAGAATGAGTGAGTTATAGGCCTCGAAAGTGATTGCGCGTGACTGTAAAAGCAGCCACCTTTAATGGTGTTTTGGTACAGTGAGGCCACACAGGAATAGTGTGCGGCCAACCCCTTTTTAGTCTTTTACTCATAACTTTGTCTTGAAGTGCGCGATTAAGCCGAAACTTGACCTATAGGGGTTTTCAACCGTGTCGGATCTAATGACGGTAGTCCCATTGTTGTTTCATGCACAAAAAGTATGAATTTAGTTATAGGGTTTATTTTAGAGTGCAAGAGACCGATTTCGTTGAAATTGTTTCTTTGTGTTCACTGCCTTATACATGTCTGATCACGATGAAAATTGATAGGTGGTATTTTGAAGTGCTAATGAAGATCTTGATGGATTCTGAGGCCATTCTAAGACTGTTGGGAATTTCCACTTTTTTGTAGGCTTTATTGACCTGCTTCCTGCTTATTCCTAATCAAGGACCAAGGTGCTAAAAAATACGTTCAAACAGTGGCCTTCTTTCCCGGGGTAAATGTTTGACCAGTTTTGTGAACTTTGTTTGCTAATGTGCATCTGCGCTGCATCATTTTAGCTGCTGGCTTTGCTTACAAGTCAAAGAGGAGGTTGTTGCAGTCATTTTGCACCAAGTTGGGGGCGATTTGGTGCAGATTTGTGTCTTCTGCTATTTTGGAAGGTTACTAGAGAAAGGGATTCCAGCAACCGACTGGATTTGCTTTCTTAGTGACTTGAGGACTTCCATCCATCAAACAAGGGATTGAATGCAACAGTCGTTCTCTGTGCGAGGTGGTCCTTTTGAACTCTTCCTTACGTCAATCCATGGCCTAGATTTTGAGCTATGATTCACTGAATCCAAAACCTTCTGAACCTTATTTTTGGTCCAGGTTTCTCCGGCTGCCTCCCTCTTTAGAGCAATAGGCGTGACCGAGAACGCCATAGTAAGAGCTTTAGGTCAAAATGACGGGGCTGGCGAGATCTAGAACATGTCAACATTTGAGCTCTGTCTGATTTCAGGGGAAGACACCATGGGTTAGAGAAGTTGTTGTCGGAATACATTGTCGCAGTCCCCATTTTCGAGACTGGTTTGAGAAGCTGCATCGCGCTATGGTAAAACTCATGTGTTGTGAGGGTACATGAGCATAGACCCTTCTAGAGGGGTCCGATTGAGCCCAAATTTGGTCCTCAGGGGTTTTTCGATGTTCTGAGCGCAATGGTGATGATCTGGTGCCATGTTATAGCCTCTATAATAAGGCTATAGTAGAGGGTCCTTCTTTGGTGCACGGGCACCACACCCAGGTCACTAGGCTAGAGGCCCTATTTTTTGGCACAATCCTGGCCTGCGGGTGTTTCGTGAACTCGCGAGACCAGACTATCACCGTCTCTCTCCGTATTAGCCTGGGCTCATGGAGGCACATCAAAAATGATGTACAACACCCTTCACTCTCCAGTGATGAGCAACTTAGCCCTTCAAGTGAGAAAGAACTTTAAAGCATGACTGTTGTCAATGCCATGGTGTTAAATGAAATGTAGAATTGCATGGAGATGGGATTGTGCAGCTTAAGGCCACATTAAGGGAATTGCAAGCTGAGATGAGGACAAAAGAAAAAATGATAGAAATCATGCACCAAGAGATATTGGTGTTCCATGAGGTTGAGCGTTGCCCCTTGATACACCAAACCCTCTTTACCATCTCTGAAGCATCGTGTCTGGTCATCAAAACAACACCATAAAAAGAAGAGCCACTCCACCCCACCCCCCCCTCCCCACCCCCCCCCGCCCCCACTTCTCTCATTGTCGGTCTCCTCTCCATCGACTCAGGTTGGGAATGGAGAACTAGTGAGAGGCATGGGAGCCGAAACATTGAAAAAATACAATATCTCAATGATGGAAGAACTGAATCACTACCAAAAACTTACTCAGACTATGTTGATCAAACTCCATTCCCACAGGGCTACCAAAGACCCGACTTCCCCAAGGACGATGACACCAGCTCGCAACAACAACATATGTCCCACTTTATTGCTGCTTGTGGCAATAGAGCGAAAAATGAGCATCTATTGCTTCGAAAATTTGTGGGAACCCTTACCGGAGCTTCATTCAAATGATACTCTTAATTACCTCCTTTATCAATTTCATAATGGGGACAATTGGAGAGAGAGTCCTTCAATTACTTCCATGACATAGAAAGGAATGTGCCATTTCAGGAACTTCTTGATGTAAGGTAAAGGCCACATGAGCCAGTGATCGAGTACATCAAAAGGTGGCTCAACCTGGCTATAATTTTGGCCACTCCAGTGGGCGAACTTCAAGAAGTACAATATTGTGTAGAAAGAATGCATCAATAATTATCAATTATGTCAGCCAGCATGTCCTTCCACATTTGCCAAAATGATTCTCAAAGCAATACGAATGAAAGATTTGCTTATACATCATGACAAAATGTCAGAGCCCTTCACAGTTGACATGGCACGATGAATCATAAGCTCACACAACAGTCATCACCGCACGACCTAAAACTACATGGCAATGGTCCAAGTTATACGACCTTAAACTGTAACACATGTCCTATCCGCATGACGCTAAACTGCATCGCATCGTAGTCCTCGCTGGACGACCTAAAATTACATGGAAATGGTCCAAGTTATACGACCTTAAACTGCAGCTCTCATTCTGACCGCATGACACTAAATTGCATCATATCACGGTCCTCACCACATGACCTAAAACTTCATGGCAATGGTCCAAGTTATATAACCTTAAACTGTAGCACATGTCCTGACAGCATGACGCTAAACTACATCGCATCACGATCCTCGCCGCACGATCTAAAACTGCATGGCAATGGTCCAAGTTATATGACCTTAAATCATAGCACATGTCCTGGCCGCATGACATTAAACTGCTTCGCACAATGGTCCGAGCTACATGACTTTAAACTGTAGCACACGTCCTGGCCGCATGGCATTAAACTGCTTCGTGCAATGGTCCAAGTTATACGACTTTAAATTGTAGCACATGTATTTGCGGCACGATGTTAAACTGCATAACACATGGTCTTGAGTGCACGACCTTAAACTCGCCTCCATTAGGTCTTGGTGGATGACCTTAAATCACACCAAATCGATGGTCATGAAGGCATGACCTTAAGCTTGCCTGCTCGTGGTCACGACGACATGACCTTAAAATTTTCCTCTCAAGAAAAAAAAAGAGAAAAAAGATGGACATGGTATGCACCCCAAAAGCCACCATGGGCAAAATATGTCAAAAGAAAAGAGAAAAGATGGCCATAGTGAAAACCCACAAGGGTACTAGGAGAAAAATGGTAAAAAACAAGGGAGTGCAATGAAAAGGCACTCACTCCTAAATTATGGACATGTTGATCCTATCTCACTGGTTATCACAGGTAAAAATATCATAATTTGGCATCCCTATGGCATGACACTAAACTACACGACATACAGTCTGTTTGCTTGACTATAACCTGCCTTCCATTCCTGCACATCTCTATAGGGTTGCCGCATGATATCTTGCTATGTATAGCCCCTCTCATTTCCTTCTTCACAACTCCTTCAGTGAAAGAGCATCATCACTCCAAGGTGTTCTTCCCAATTGAGGTGTACTATAGTTCCTGCTATGCAACTTCAAGGCATGCAAGCTCCTTCTTATAAGCATGAAATCGCCTCTCCATACCGGTTAAGTCACACCACTCACGACTCTCTCGAACCTCCATCATTCATGTTTCGGGGTTAATCATGGAACCATTACCCTAGTCCTGAATTGTGTGGCACCTCAAATGCCATGTGTGACCCACTTTTCTGTAAGCCATTCTTCACCCTATTAAGAAACCTGCAGTTGTCCCTTGGACCCTGCACCGCACAGTGCCCCATGATCCCACTTCATGTCATGCGTGCCCCTGCATAGTCCAATAGGATGAGGACATTAAACTTTCCCTCGGTGGGGCAATCACCCCTACTTGAGCTCTCTCCTTCAACCACTTACCCTTCAGTGAGTGGATCCATCCACAACCATCATAAGGCTTCCACTCTCATGTAATCCCACCCCCAACCGTGAGAGCAAACCCTCACTCCCTACTAAAATCCCAGCCCTCGAGCCTACCACTCTCTCACAGGGGTGTGTTGTTCATCAGCCCCCAAAGAGTCTTCACCTCACTTACCCTTAAATGGTCGCCTCTACCTGATCACCATCTCACCCCTTCGGGGCAATGCATTACCTTGCGCATTCCCCGCCTCTGCCACTAGTCATCACATCAATTGGCAGCCCAACCGCACCTCCATACTACACCCCCAAGGTTCACCCCTCCAAGTGAGCCCCCCTAAAATAATAATAAATAATAATGGGCATGGTGAAAACCCGCAAGGACACCATGAGTAAAAATGGCAGACATGCATGCTTACGAAAACATGAGTAAGAGTGTTTTGTAAAGAAAAAAACAGGCACAGTGTAAACTCGAGGGGGCACCGCGATAAATAAAAATAAAAATACAAATAAATCTCTCTAGCACCAGTGCCGCCTCTAAAAGTATCAGGCCCTTGTGCCATTAGAAATGTCCGGTCCTAATACCAACCTTCTTCCATATTAGACTCAAGCATCTAGGGTGAAGTCTTCTGAAATGACACCGCCTCAGAGGCCACCTCCCTATTACATCTGGGTAATTTAGGAGTGGTTAGGTGCCTCGATCTCGCCCTCCGGATCTGGATGATGGGGCGACATGGTCTTGGGTTTTTGGGGAACCCAAGATTTTTGAGATCTCTCTCACTGAAACCTCGCTACGGAGAGAGGGCAGGTATACTAACTGATGAGAGAGGAATTTAAGGTGGGTTCAAGACTTCTTTGGGCTGGATCGCATGAGTGTCCTCTTAGATCACAAAGAAAGCCCCCTAGTGGTAGAACTGGTTCAGAATCAACTCCCTTGACTTGTATTCTCTTGTTTTACAATCACATACACATGGTTAATTTTTCAAGACAAGTGGGCCAAAAGAGATGCCACCTTGATGAAAGAAGGGGAAAGAGGCAGATCAGAGGAGTTTTGACTAGGTGGCTAGACTAACACAACAGCTAGATCAACAAGTGATTGATCCGACGTGGTAGCAAAATAGGCATGGTAACTAGATCGGCACAACATAAATATTACTAAACGTTAGAGCGATCATCAGCCATCTTGGTACAATGGCTAGTCAATTGTGGCAGTAAGACGGGCACGGTTACTAAGACCGGCGCAGCGACACTGCTGTTAGAAGACAAAACTAACATGGCAATGTTTTTTCTTAGCCTCTCTTGGTCAAACGAGAGAGACAGAAAAAATAGAGACAAGGAGAGACATGCACAGTACTACTGATGTCATGCATGGGAGAAGAAGACGAGATGAGAAATAAAAGAGAAGAGGAATAAAAGGAGAAGAAAGAGAAAAGGGAAAGACAGAAGAAGAAGAAAAAAAAAAAGAGAAGGAAGAAAGGAGGACCTAGAGGGTGATAGAGAAAATCGAAAAGAATATGGACACCGATGAGCTTCAGCCGTTCATGTCCAAAGGGTAAGAAGAGAGAGAAACCATGGACAGTGATATGCTTCTGTCGTCCATGTGAGAAGAAAGAAGAGAGAGAAGATATGGATGACAATGTGCTTCCGCCGTCCATGTCATAGGAAGAATAAGTGAGAGAAGACATGGGAGGCGATGTGCTTTTGTCGTCCGTGTCAGATGAAGAAAGAAAGAGAGAAGACATGGGCAGCGAAGTGCTTTCGCTATCCGTGTCAGATGAAGTAAAAGAGGGACAAGACATGGGCAGCGATGTCCGTCCATCGGCCGTGTCGGATGAAGAAGAAGAGACAGAAGACATGGGTGGAGTTGTACTTCCACCATCTCTATCAGATGAAAAATAAGTGAGAGAAGACATGGGCTGTGATGTGCTTCCACTGTCCATGTCAGATGAAGAAGAAGAGAGAGAAGACATGGGCGACAAAGTGCTTCTGTCGTCCGTGTCAATGAAGAAGAAGAGGGAGAAGACATTGGTGGCAATGTGCTTCCATCGTTCATGTCAGATGAAGAAGAAGATAGAGAAGACAAGGGGGTTGATGTGCTTCAGTCGTCCGTGTCAGATGAAGAAGAAGAGGGAGAAGACATAGGCGACGATGTGCTTCCACCATCGTGTTAGATGAAGAAGAGGAGAGAGAAAACATGGACGGCGATGAACATCCACTGTCCATGATAAAGAATCATACAAGGGGAGTTTGACAGAGGCTCGGCCTGCCACTTGAGTTAAGGCATGACTCACTGTTCGCGTCTCTAAAGTGAGAAAGCATCATGTTAAGTGATAGGCCTCACCATGCACGATTAGAGAAGGTAGAGGGAGAGAACATAAAAGACAGGAAAAGGGGAGGAAAGATAAAGAGAGAAACGAAAAGTGGATGAAGGAGAGACGAAATAGTAAAGAAAGATATAAACGAGAGGAAAGAGAAAGATAAAGAAAGATGAGAGATAAAAGAGGAGAGAGAAAGATAGAGATAGCGATAAAGAGAGAGAAAGGAGAGTGAAAGAAAGAGATAGAGATGAGGAGAGAGAAAAAGAAAGAAAGATGAGAGTGAAGGGGAGGAGAGAGAAAGAAAGAGAAAGGTGAGAGAGAAAAGAGGAGAGAAAACTACCTTACCGAAGGGGTACCAGCCCTTTTCTTCTCTCTTCTATCTCTCTCTCCAAGATGTACCCATGAACTCAAAGTAAAGATTGAAATTTTATTGATCAATGTCAAGAATGAACCGGGGGTTTTTTTACAATTAATCTTTGCATGCTTATATAGAATTGGGCCCAAACATAGGTGTACACCAAAAAACTACCCAAATTGATGATAATTACAATTTAATTGAATTAAAATAAATTGTAAAATTGGGTGCAAAAGGATTATTTTGCCCTTGTCCATCAATACATGAAATTCCAAAACAGTCTTTGTTGCGGCCCTAGAACTTGCATGATCTTTCATGGATGATTCAGGGTTGCTTCGACATTCGTTTGGTCAAAAGACAATTTCTTTCTTATAGGGCTTGGCATGATTTAATTCCAACTTTGAGCCATGGATAGTGGTTTATGATCACGATCATCCAACTCGAAATTTGGATGAATCTTGAAAATTGGGAATCGATAGTGAGCTCATTCCCTGATGTTTTTCTCTGATTTATTCATTGTATTGCAATAGGCATGCCGTCATGATCGCGTGGCAACAAACACAACTCGATTTCGTGTCAGGACGAAGATTTTGTTGTCTTGAGTTTTTTGCCGAAATCTAGAAGTTCGCCGACCAGAATTTATAGCAGTTTTGATGCCTATGTGTGTGAAATCTAGCAGTTCATCATATGTGAGGTTCATACAAGAGATAGCCTCAAAACCTTACGCAGATAATGCAATTGGTTTCACGTCAATCAGGTACACGAGTGTCATGATTTGGCCACTCAAGCGAGGCGTGCTGCTACTGAATTTTTTGTAACTATCTTCACAAATCATCAACTTCTCTTTAGTTTTTCACTCGGCTCAGGTATTGTTACGGGTTGTGCCACATATTAAAACACTCATCTTGATGAGATGAACACACTCATCAAATTTGAGAGCGATCCGACTCAGAACGAGTGAGATACAGGCCTTTGAAATTGTTGCTCAGGACTGTGCTCACCAGCCTTCTCTAATGGCGATTGGTGTAGGCAAGAATAGGCTGCGGCCTACCCCATTTTAATGGTTCACCCATAACTTTGTCCAGTAATGTCTAATTAAGTTGAAACTTGACCCATAGGGGTTTTCGATCTGCCAGATCTAATGGCGGTGGTCCCACAACTGTTTGATGTACCGAGAATATAGCTCTAGTTACGAGGTTCATTTTAGGGCTGATTTTTCTTTAATTGTTTTTTTGTCTGCGTTGCCTTAAACATGTTAGATTGAGAGGAAACATGGTAGGTGGTTTTTGGAAGTGCTTAGAAAGTTTTTGACTCATTTTGGGGCAATTTCGAAACTATCAGGAATTTCACTGTAACTTGAGGCTTTATTGGCCTGCTTCCTCTTTATTCCACGTCAGGGAAAAAGCTGCTAAAAAAATGTCTTCAAACCGCTTGCCCTACCGAATGTTATGCTTCGAGAGAAGTGAGAAGGAAAAATTAGAAAAATTTCTCTCGACTTTATTGCTTTTTTCTTCCTAGCCACAGGACCATGTGAACGTCGAGGAGATTCACGCAATGCTACAACTCGGATGCTCAGAGTTTGGATGGAATATACAGGTCCATTCATGGAGGCTTAAGGGGAGAAGAGACTTTTTAGAGGGATCATGTCGAAGTCCTCACCCTCAAGGGATTAATTGTGATTTGAAGGTGATGATTTTGTGCGGACCTCGTTAGTCATAATCAAGGCCGTCGGGCAGTCAAGTGTCGTGTTGAAGGGTATTTTTCCCATATGGTCTAGATTTCTTTGTTGTGGATAGACAACAAAAGATCCTTTGGTCGGCGTTCCTTTGCGTTGTGCACCAGATGTTCCATGGCGGGCAGGGTACGTCAGTTTATCGAGGTGGCCGGCTTTGGGTATAACCCCTAACCACTATTAGCGATTTCATGTAATAGTTCCAAAGTCATGGATGACTTTGCCTTCTTAGGGCATCTCCGGCATCTTGGAGTGTGTTTAGTGGCCTCCTGGGAATGATGCTCTTCTTCATGAGACTTGCCTTGCTTTTTTTGTGAATCTTCTTTCTTTCGAGTCCTTTTTGCTAATGAACTCAGACTGTCAGAATCTTTTCATTGAAGCTCATCTTTTCCTGGTATTGTGACACTGGGGATTTTTTTCTTTAAATGTGGGCTGAAGCCGCCTGTTGAGACGATCGCTACATCAACCTGTTTATTGGTTCTAAGCATCCTTTGAGGATTTTCACTTAGACTTGAGAAGTGGTGCTGTAGAGATGGTTTTCACCAACTTCGTTTTACTTGGGGCTTTCTTACCCATGACCTTTCAGCCATGTCCACCCTTATTTCCATTTTTCCTTATGGTGCCCTTTCGAGGTTTTCTCCGTGCCCGGGTTTTTATTTTCATGAAACTCTCTTAGTCATGGTTTCGTGACCATGCCCATCCGTCATTTTTTCTCATGGCGTTCCCTTGTCCAGGTATACACCATGCCTTTTTCCTTTATCTTTTTGCGAAGGAAGGTCATGCCTTTGGGACCTGTGTGAAGCCTTTTATGATCATGCGACCAGGATGTGTACTCTAGTTTAAGGTCATATAGCAAAACCATGGCGATGATGAATGGCAGTCTTGTGGAGGCCACGAAGTTAGTACGATGGTGGTTTTGGCTCGCTTTTGTGAATATGGCATGAAGCTACCTATGAAAAGTGGATGATGTATGAATGGAAGGTGGTAAAGTGGTGACTCACTAGCTGACGACGAGTATGAATGGAGGGATGATTCGTCGTTTGTGAGCATGGGGTAAGACTCACTGGGTAATGATGAAAGGTGATGAAGTAAATGGGGTCATTGTGGAGGCAACGAAGGTGGTGCATGAACACATATGGTTCGGTTAGGGAAGACGTGCGTGAAGATGCACATAATGGGGGTGTATGCGTGTGTGAGGGTGTGTTTAAGGTCATGCTTTCGGGACCTATGCAAAGAAGTTTATCGTCATGTGTCTAGGACATGCACTATGGTTTAAGGTCATATAGCATGGACCAAGGTTGTGCAGTTCAAAGTCATGCAGCTAAGACCATGCAGTTTTAAGGTCGCGCAATTAGACCTCTGCTACAGTTTAAGGTCATATTGTTGGGACCATGGTGCTAAGCATTTTATCGTCATGCGTCCAAAACGTGCATTATGGTTTAAGGTTGTATAGCTTGGACCGGCTGTGAGTTTAAAGTCATGCAGCTAAGACCATGCAGTTTAAGGTCGTGCAACTAGACCTCCGTTACGGTTTAAGGTCATATAGTTTGAACCATGGTGCTAAGCCTTTTATCGTCATGCGGATAGGACGTTCACTATGGTTTAAGGTCGTGTAGCTTGGACTGAGGTTGTGCAGTTTAAAGTCATGCAGCTAAGACGATGCAGTTTAAGGTCGTGTAGCTAGACCTTCGCTACAATTTAAGGTTATATAGTTTGGACCATAGTGCTAAGCCTTTTATCATCATGCGGCTAGGACGTGTGCACTATGGTTTAAGGTCGTATAGCTTGGACCGAGGCTGTGCAGTTTAAAGTCATGTAGCTAGGACCATGCAGTTTAAGGTCGTGCAGACCTCCGCTATAGTTTAAGGTCATTAATTTCGACCATGGCTGTGGGGCACCATATAGGTGAAGCTCTACAAAGAATATGTCTGCGAATAGTTATCTGGCTCCTTGGGGACAAAATGGTTAAGGCCATACACAAGCAAGAGGTTCAAATGGAGATTGTAGCCTGAAGAGGGATGGTAAGCGGTAGTAAACTTCACTAGGCTTTTTAAGGTGCGAATGGGACTACTCTAAGGTGAAAAATGGAACTCCATAGGGAATGGGCTCATGAAAGTTAAACTGACTCCTGGGGATAGGATGGCTTGGTGTGCGACTTACCCATAGGGGACTAAAGGGGTAAGCATATTCCTAACTTAATCAGGGATCAATGTCCTGTTGTACAGATGTAATCCCTACTGGTGCTAGGAGATAGTGGCGAGCTCCTAACTCTATTGGGGATGAGATGTCATGGCTTGGGTGCAACTCTACTGGGGATAGTGGTAAGACACACACAGTAGTAACCAAGTTCTGGCACGCATAGAACTAGAACATCAGCGCTAGCATGAGGAATGTTTTAACACGAGCAGAGGCAACACACACGGTGTTAGTGTGCGTAGTGGCAATAACGCAACGGTAAACTAGGGAACAAAGACGACACTAGGTCCACTGAGAACACAATCGACACTGCATGATTGAGAGCATATAAGTGGTTGAGAACACAGTCGGTGCTGAGTGATTGAGAACACAACAAGCACTGAGTGATTTGGAACACAGCCGATGCTAGGTGATTGAGAACACAACCAACGCTGAGTGATTGGGAACACAGCCTATGCTGGGTGATTGAGAACATAGCTGGTGCTGAGTGGTTGAGAACACAACCGACACTAAGTGATCGGGAATTCAGCCGGCGTTGGGTGCAGGCCAGTATTCGGGCCTCCAGCCCAAGCCCAACCCGATCTTGGTCTTGAGTTTTCATGGTCGACGGTAGATTGTATTGGGGTCTCGACCCAATCCAGCCCACCATCGTTTGGCCTTCGTGGACATGACTAGTAAACCTAGATTGTGGGGGACACTTTAAGGAGGCTCTGCCTATATAAAGGGGTAAAACCCCATTCTCTCTGTTTCACTTAAGCTAAAACGGCTAAGGTTTTTTAATAGTAAGAGTAAGAGAACTCTCGGCGAGATTTTCAGGCAGCACACATGCTACTTCGAGTAGGATTCTGCCAAAGTTTTTTGGCAAACTGGAGAGAGACTAGGAGAGAACACTAGGCCTTCGTGAAGTGGCAGGATTTTGTCGACTGGTATAGCGGAACAAGCAGAGAGTTTGCCAGAGGTTCCAAAGACTCTGACCTTAGTTTAGGGTGCTTTAAAGAAGGGAAAAGGGGGCGAAAATCTCAACACAGGTCTACCTGGGAACTTTTGTCTTGTTTTTGGTAGTTTTTCGATAGTGTGCCGAAAAGGGAAAGGCTTTTCAGTGATCTTTTCTTGTGGAAAAAGGCATTTCCGGCTAAAACACGAGAAGTCGCGAAGAGGCGAACGGTCACCAGAGACGAAGGGTCATGGGAGGTGAATGGTTATCGGGAGACAGACAGTCGTCAGTCGATTTGTACGAGGATGTGTGTCAGGCCATGTTATGGCGACAGTTGTCAGGCGATGTTGCGGGGCTCGAGGTGACATGCACATGATTCATGGCACGTACAAGTGATTTGAACATGAGCGGCGGTAGTCCATTGAAAACACAACTGGCGCTATGTATTGGCGAACACAACCATTGCTGGTGTTTGGAGCACACAGTCGACGCTGGTATTTGCAAACCCAGCTGGTGCTGGTATCAGCGAACATAGTCATTGCTAGGTGTTAGCAGACATAGTCGGTGTTGATATTTGGAGCACATGGTTGTCGCTAGGCATTAACGGACACAGCCGACATTGGTATTTGTGAACCCAGCCGGCACTAGGTGTTACTGGACACAATTAGTGCTCGGCTTTTGAAAACAAAGCTAGCACCATTCGGTGCCCTAGAAATTTTTGAATAGGAGTAGGTCCTAAACTTTGATAAGATGGTCGGGTCCTCTCACTGTATCTCTAATGTGAAGAACCTTTCGAGAAGAGGAGAGGTCATCACCAGTGAATTTACTAGTGAGAGTCTAGCAAGGGGAGAGCCTATTTAGCTCATAAATGAATTGTGCAAGCCAGAGTGGCCTCTCAGCGTCAAGTTCGTTACCGACCTTATTCGCCTTAAACTCCCGAGGGAAGGTGAAGGTAATGTCCACATTCAAGAAGGGGTGGCTCTCCTTCATTGCATGCACATGAATGTGTCCACCAATGCCAATTTACTAACCTGAGGGAAGAGAATGGTGAAGACCCAGGGGATGATATGGTCTTCTTTTGGTCTCCGAGTTCAGGGGGAGCACCAATATTTGAAAGGCTATTCTTCTTGGACCATACAAGTGCTGGGGTCCTTCAGAGACATTCTTGAACATGCTTCTTTGCTAGCGGCCGTTCAGTGCTCCGCTAGCTATTATGATCGGTGCTCCTATATTGTCAAGGTACTGCTGGAAACATGGAGTCATGTTAGCAACACTTGGCTCCTTGGCCATGGGAAAGTGGGGATCTCTTTTCTGGACCTTCATTTCATTAGCGGCTTTTTGCTGATTGGGGCCATGTACGACGAATTCGTGCCTTAGAACTCGGTCATCTTTGGTGGTTCTCGCTTGGGGAGAGAGGAACCGCCTGCCAGCCTTCATATATTTTTTGAGATATACCAGTTGCCTCATTCCAAGTCTTACAACCGTAGGGTAACCTTCACTAAATGGGTGAAATTGTTTTATGGAGATTACCCTGAGGATGGTCGAGGTTCTTCGAGGAAGAAGGGGCAGGAAATTGCTAAGGAGATGCCTCCCCTCTATCAACCTGAGACTAGCGAACTTTGTCTTCTTGGGCGCTTACCTGGCTTTATTCTTATGCAAATTTGTTATTCTTGGAGGAGCAGATGACATCCGACCAGGCACTCTCTATGTGGCTTGTGATATGGCGAGGGGCCGTCAATATGCTCTCGTTCAACCAGTCTTATGCAATATCTACCATGGACTGGGAGGTATCTCCAGAGGGAAGGCCTACAAATGAAAAAGAGGGGGGGAATGGCATTATTGGGGGAGAAGCCTTTCTTGGAGATTTTAAGACTCCATTCCCCATCCATTAGGTGTATGGGTACCTAGGGACCTAATTCCCTTCCACCTATGTCAGGAGTCCGAGCTCAAGGGAGAAAATGCGCCCCTTCGTGATGAGAAATGTTAGTCAAAAGGCTATCTTCCATAGCCCAGGGGAGGCTTGGAGCTTGTTTAGGCATGACTCCTAAAATATGAGGCGGGTCCCATTTCCAGTTGGGAGCTTTATCGACCGCACTTTCATTGATGAATTGTGGAAGGAGTTGGACGGTGCTCCGATGACTATCCGGGAACTCATGTTTATGTTGAGAGTTAAAGGGGGGGTTTTGCCCTATCCAACCCCGAACTGTGCCAGATTGGAAGGGTACTTCCCTCGTTACTTCACCCGTCAACATAAGCTTGATCAGAGCTGCCCTTTCTCTATGTTTTTTGAGAAGCAACGCGACAAAGTAAACATTGGGAAAGAAGAAGAGCTTGGGACTCTTCGAGAATGCTGGTTGCCAGAGCATGTACGAACTGCGTGGTCTACATGTTTGGATGTGACGGAGATTAGCATGTATGTGCTTCCCCACTTTGGCAGAAGGGTTCGGGTGACCGAGGCTTATGCACGTTAGTGGAGGCTTACCAGTTTGAGATACTTGGATTATGATCACCCATGGAAAGGGGAAAACAACAATTGGCATCAAGAGATTAGACAGAGGAGGATTGTCAATGTCCCCATCCTTGGCAAGGTTATTGCCTTGGACTATCCCTAGAATTGGCAGGCTCTTGGGATCGCTCGAGAGATAGCGGCTGGTGATACTTCATCACAATTTCTTTCCATGAATAGAAAGACTGGGAGTGTCTTTGATAAACTCAGTTCTGTCTTTGAATGGAAGGAGGGCCGAAAGGTTCCAGGTCATGAAGAGCATCCACTCTAGAACTTGAACACATTGATCGGGAATGGTCTTCACAGTCGACTTACTGCGATCCCTTCTCAAGGAGGGGGTTCTGAAGCGGTTGCTCCTCCTCTAGCAGGAGGGAAGAAAAGAAACCTCTCTACCCCTACTGATACTCATGCACCGACTCAACCTGGTCGACCTGCTTGAAGACGTAGGGGTGCAAAACTTCCTATGATTTTAAGTTCAGAAGGTAGCTCTTCATCTTCTGATTCGTTTGTTGCTCCTTCAATGTCACCTTCTACACTTTATCGATCATCCTGAACTGTTTTCTGCTTCTTCAGAGATTGAAGTGGATGAGTCCAGCCTCTCTGAGCCTATTTTTACCACTTCTGATCAAGACGTGACTCCGAAACTTGGGGTGGTGTCTCCAGGTCCAAGGGGGATTCATGAATCAGATGTGATTCCAATGGAGGTCAATGTGGTTGAACACCGTGCAATCATTGCCCCAGGAGAGAAACCTATCACTGACATGGTCTCTGACCCTCAAGAAATTACTGCCCCGACTGAGACAGAGGTCGCAGTAATAGATAATGAGGGCCCAATCATCTTTCTTGAGAAGAGGCCTATGGTTAGCGAGGCTGTTGAGCTTCAAGAGGCTGCTGTCCCAGAAGGCAGAGGTCAGGGAGATGAGGGGGTTGAGCTTTTTGTTGTAGAAGTTTTGGCTACAGAGGATGCAGACCGGGTGGAAAGGGCCACGGATGAACCTAAAGTGGTAACCTTAGAAGATGAAAGCCAGAGGGAAAAGGCAACCCCTGAAATTGTCGAAGTGGAAGTGACAGTTCAGGAGAGTGGGGAGCAAGAGAGAAATATTGGCCTTGAACCTGTTGGGGTCATAGCAGAGAGTGAGAGACAAGGGGAGGGGATTGCTTCTTAATCTGGGATTCTTGAGGCTTCGACATTCACAATTGCTCTGAAAGAGAAAGTGACTCATATGGTTGTCGTTCCTTCGAGCCCAACCTCGAAAACTGAAGTCCCTTCAACTGTGGTGAACCCGGGAGTACCATTCAAACCTATTTTCAGTGGAATTTCTGGGATAATTGTGGGCATGCCCCGTGCGGGTCTCCAAGGTCTAAGGGTGCTACGTCTCACTAAGCTGGGCGAAGCAATAGTCAAACTGAGGGAGTTTTCCACTGCGACCAGCATTTTGGGGGATGCATCAGAAGTCCTCTCTCATTTTCATGCTGCTCTGGATGAGCGGGAGCGCTAAAGGTTGCATCATGAGGCTTAAACTAACATGCTAGCTTCCTTGAAGGGGTCAATCTCGTGTCGTCGTGAGGGAATAGATGCCTGCGCATAGAAGAAGGCCACTATGGTTGCTCATTAGCTCGACCTCAAGATGGAGGGGAGACCTTATTTCAACCAGATGCTTGGAATAAGGGAGGAGATGAGAAAATCAAGAGAGGAATTCAGTGATCTTTAAAAGGAGATCGTTTAGAGAAGAGCTTTGGATACTTCTTTGGCTGAGGATCTATCAAAACTCACTCGCACCATTGAATCAGAAACCGCATCCCTAGAGCAGGAAACTCAAATGGTGGTTGAGCTGAAGGAGCGTATCCAGCAAGCTGAGGCTTCTTCCACCATATCTAGAGCAGAGATCAATAAGATCATTGATCATTTTTAAGAATGTCCTTCCTTTGTCAGTACTTGTAAAAAGTTTGAATTCATGAATAAAATGCTCTTCCTTTTTTTGGCTGATTTTGCTGCAATATTTCATTCTCCGTTTACTTTGTTGCACATCATATGCTCTTTTTGGGCTTGAACGCCTTCTCGAACTGTTTATCGTCTCAAGTGGCTAATACCCTAGGCCTTGTTTAGTCCTATGACGAGCTGTTGTGGCTTCAATGACTTCGAATGGGGGAGCAACTACTTTTTCTCCCCTTAACTTTTGATTGGTTAAGGGCTCATAATTCATTTTCCTCATCATTTGATAAGCCTGCTCACTATAAATAATCCAATCAGGAGGGGCTTTGGCCTCCATTCGAGGTATATTCACTTCAAGCCCATCATAGCTTTTGGTCTCAGACATGAACTCCTTCAGATGTTTTGAAGCGATACGCAAAACCTCCATTTGGCTCTAGAGACTGTGAACCTCGCTTCTTATCTTTGCTAGGGAATCCTGTTCCTGACGGCGAAGAGGTTGTCCTTCCTCAAACATCTCACCTCCCATCAAATCAGGGAAGTGCAAAACTTGTGGTTGACTGTTGGCCTGAGTTGGCCTTGCAATGGGACAAGGAGCTTCCTCTATGCTTATAGCCACCGGGTTTTAGAAAATCTTTCGCGGCGGTTGGCGCGTCACTTTTTCTTCAAGAATGCAATATGAACATGCAGGACTTTTTGATGATCCGGTGTGCAGGTGACCTTTGAAGCCGGGAATTCTATCCCCATGACTTGCTCAATCTCAGGAGTGACCTCTGGTTCATCTTCTGGCAAAGGTGGCTCGGGACTGGGAGCAGAAGAAAAAGCTTCATCCTTAGGCGCAGATGGAGCTTCTTTAGGGGTAGTGGATAGCATGCTAGGATGGAAATTTTTCCTTGTCTTTTCCCTTCTTTGAACATGTCCACCAGTGTTCGCTGGATGTCCTCAACATCCTCATGGGACGAAGGTTCTATCTTTCTTACAGACTTGTAATCACCATTGTTTGGCTTTTGCGGTGATACTGAGTCTGTGAAGTAATAGTTAGCGTCAGCATAGTGAGCTTCAACTACAGTAAACGGTCTTATATCCGCATAGACTATATGTTGTCTCCCATCTCAACTATACATGAAACACTGATGTATTGTGGACGGAACCACCCCCTGGTCATGGAGCCATGGGCTGCCGAGAAGGATGTTGTAAGAGGTGTCAGTGTCGATTACATTAAACTTGCCATAGTCGTTTAATTCACCAATCTTTAGATGAAGGTGGACAATACCAGCAGGCTTCTTTCCTCACTGGTTCAATCCTTGGACTGTGATATGCGTTGGAGTGAGATCCTCATAACCTAATCCCAACCGAGTGAGGATTCTCCTTGGGATAAGGTCGACTTCTGACCCTCCATCCAACATAATTCGGTTGATGGGGCACGCATGTAATTCACCAGTCACAAAGAGAGGGCGATTGTGAAATTTTCTTCCAATTGTAGATCTTCCTCTAAGAAGTTTACCGCCATACATCCACTCAAGATTGATGGGTCTACCTCGATGGGTTCCACTTCAGCCTCATACACCTCTGAATCGAAAAGGGCCTGGATCAAGGCCATACGATTGTCCCTTAAGAGCATAAGAGCATCGTAGATGCTAAGAAGGGCCAGAAGTTTCCTTAAGTTCCCCATCACATCATATTTCACCTTTTTCTCGATAGCCTTTTGTTCCTGGCCCAACTATCGGTTTGGGTTGAAGAGCAGGTTTAGGTGGAGGAGGTTTGCTTTTTCCTGTTGGCTAACTTGATTGCAAAGAGGGCTTGGTTTGGGTGGTGGAGGTTTGAGGTTGGGGCTGAGGAGGTGGCTCAGTATATGGGACCAGCAGCCTCGCAGGGAATTGGAGGACGAGTGGATTGTCAAAGGAACTTGGGCAAGGAAGAAGCCGAGGGAGCTGTACGATGGGTGGATTGCTTGAAGTATTCAGGTGAGGGAGAAGTGGTGAACCAGGAAAATTCAAGATGCCCGACTTCTGGGATGGAGGCTGCATTGTTTTCCCCGATCTTAGGCTTATTTGCCCCGTGTTGGGTGATGTTTGTATCATGCAGCAAGTCCCCCTGAGAATAGAAGCTCTGCCCACTTGATTCTCTCAGTCCCTGCTCAAAGTCCGGCTTAGGAGGCCACTGGAGTTTCTTTGGCATTGAATTATTATGCTACTTAGTGGAGGAAGATGGTTGTGTCTTAGCTCGAGCTGCCAAGGCGTCAGCAACTGCTAAGAAACCTGCTACTTTAGCCAGTGTCTTTTTTAACCGCCTCCTGTGTGTTCTGCTTATATTGATTCCTTCAAGTTCTTTATCTAGAGCCTTGAAGTCTGAACATTTTAAGGTGGTACTTGCAAGAGACATAAAAAAAGAAGGATGAGAAGCAGAAGAAGAAGAAGGAGAAGGATGGTCAAAAAGTGAGGAACCCTTAAGGTCATTCACTTCATCGGACCAATCTGGGCAGCTTTTTGTGTCATCACCAGAGTTGGACATATGCAGGAAATATTTTTGGTCTTTTTTTTGCTTTGACCATTTGGGAGTTCTTTAAATGTCATCACCCTCCTTGGACGTATTCTAAGGAGAAGACGGCTCGGGGACATCCTCTTGATGAGAGGATGAAGGAAAGAGGATTGTGTCAAGGATGAAGTCCAGTAAAGTTGGAAGGCCTGAGAACTTCCTGCTCAACAGGAGGTTGAGCAGTCTTGTTTCTCAGGCAAGTAGCCCTTGGTGCCCGTCTTTTTCATGTTTCTTTAGTAGTGGTTGATCTGTCTCGCTGAGTTTATGGACAACCCTAGCTTGACGAACTACATCTCCCCTTAATGACTTGAGTATGCTCCGCCCATGGTGGACTATCCAAGGCTGGGAAGTCGAGGGTTTTGTGGGATCTGAGTCATCTTTACCAAGGACTTGTGTCAGGTGGTCCTATCATACTGGTGGAAAAGTGGTTTGAGGATCACTTTCTGGAATGCTACAAGACTCTTGCCATTCCTTTATTTTCTTTGTGATTATACCATGGAAACTAGAGCATTCACAAAGGTCGTCACTCCATATTTGATGGTATAGGCACCAATGGTCCTCAGTCCCCTGAGCAAGGCGTCAGGGATGCCTTGTCGACTTTTGTGTGATGATGCCTTCTTGAAGCATTATAGAGAAAAAGGCACAAAGGAGACCAGGCGCTTCGTCTTCCTCTTGGACTGTTACTGTGTGGGAGGCTTCAGCTACCCCGAATGCCGTCTTTAGCTCTTCAAGTTTTATCTAACCTTTATGGATTAGGGCTTCAATAACATCTTTCTGGGTGTAGCAGTCATCTGTGGGGTGGTTGATCCTTCGATGGTAAGCACAATATTTTACTTGAGTATCGAGTCCAGCTTGATCAAGGAACTTGGTCTTTGGGAGCTCGATCATGTTCTGATCGAGTGGTAGTCAGAGTAATGCAGGGACCCATTCCTTTTCAAGGGGTATAGCTCGTTTCTATGCGTGGTCTAATAATCAACTTGATTAAGGTTTGTAGGTGGGGGTACTCGGTTGTACGACTATTGCTGCTTGCCTGCATGAGGTGCTTTCGCTATGTTTACCCCTTTGAAGAGGTCCAAAATTTGGGAGGGAGGCTTCTTTGGATCGTTGACTGTGACGGCTGTGTTGATCACTCCGTTTAGTTGGTTGCCTCGGGTATTAGTCCTAGAGCTACCTTTGCCCCGATTGTTCCCTAAGCTTGCAGACTGTTGTCATGACCTGCTGTGATGACGTGACAGGCTTTCTATGAGGACAGATTTAGAGATTTGCTCTGACATGGAGGTCGGATTGGAGGGCTCAACATGGAGAGAAATCTCAGGTTGCATGGTCCGCACACAAGTTTGAGCCGCTTCCTTCTCTAGCATAGGATTGGGATGGTGAGCGACCAAATCTCTCCATCTTGATATGAATTGATCTACGGGCTCATCGAAATCTTGGGTCAAGGTGAGGAGCTCAATGGTTTGAACTTCTCTCTTGACCTCATAGAAACATGTGTGGAACAGTTTCTCCATTTCCTCTCACGTATGTACTAAGTTTGGAGCAAGCCGAGCACACCATTGGAAAGCCGGGCCGTTAAGGGTTTCAACAAACTGATGGAGAAGGAGTCTTCGATCAGCCACTATCCCTCGACACGCTGCTTGGAAGTGGGCGATGTGCTGGTTGGGGGATGTGGTTCCGCTGAACAGGGGAAACTTCCCTTTCTTATAGTTTGAAGGAAATGGAATCTGATCAATGTAAGAGGGATACAGCTTTTGGTAAAGCGTTGCTCCCTGCATAATCAGGATCTATTGATTCGCTTGCAATTAATTACTCCATTGTTTATCGAGAAATCTTCAATCGCTCATTCCACTTCATTACTAGCTTCTATTCTACTATTCTCCCTTCATATTTACCCAAGTTTAATCCATCCAAATGTAAGTGAAACATAGCACTACACCTACTTACCTTGACTCCCACAATGTCTTCGATTCCCACTCACGGCCTCCACGAGCTTTCCCTAGCTTTACCAGTTGGCTGTCTTTAAAGGGGCAGTAGTGAGCTTCAAGAGAGAGAGAAAGAGAGAGAAAAGGATAGAGAGAAAGTTGAGAAATGGGGGCGGCTGCCTTTCCTAAGGGAGGAAAAAGGCTCAATAGGAGAGGGTGGCTGGAAAACACTATGGCTGACGTATTCGTACACGGCTCTGACACGTATGTTGTGGTGTGGACAAGTACGGCGGCCATACATATGACCAAGACACTCCCGGCACTGTCTCGGTTCACGCACAGCATTGCTCTTCTTTGCTCTCATTTCATAGACAACACTGGGCCATAGCCGGCGTTAGGCTAGAATTCACAAATGGTGATGGGTCTCTTTTACACAGCCAACGCTATGTCTTCTCTCACACGGTCGGCGCTATATCTTCTCTCACACAGCCGACACGATGTCTTCTCTCACACAGCCGGCGCTACGCCTCCATAACACGCACGACGATGCTCCAAAAAGTGCAGGGCCTCTGTCTCACTCCCCATCGCTGTGCGTGTCATTGAAGTGGGAAAAAATTGTGGTCCTTACATCATCCCGCTCCCCCTTAAAAAGGATTTTGTCCTCAAAATCATATTAACATTGACCGAAAAAGTTGGGGTATTTCTCTCAAATCTCATCCTCCCTTGCCCATGTCAATTCTTTCCTTGAATGATATTGTCATTGTACCTGGACCAGAGGAATTTCTTTATAGCGTAATACTTGTACTTTTCTGTCCAATATTCCAATTGGTTGCTCAACATAGGTCAAATCTTCCCTGAGCAAGACTGCTTGATACTCTAAGACATGGAACGGGTCAAGTTGATATTTCCTCAGCAAAGATATATGGAAGACATTGTGGACGTTAACCATTTTAGGTGGCAGAGCAAGTCGGTAAGCCACGCTTCCAATTCTTTCTAGGACCTCAAAATGTCCAATGAATCATGGCTCAATTTCCCCTTTCTTCCAAATCTCGTAACACCCTTGGATGGTGATACCTTTAGGAAGACCCGATCCCCCACTTCAAACTCGAGGTCTCTCTGGTAATTATCGACATAACTCTTTTGCCATCTTTAGGATGTCTTAAGCTGCTCTCTGATTAAGGCAATCTTCTCAAAAGTCATCTGAACTATTTTGGGCCCAAGCAATTTCCTCTTGCCCACCTTGTCCCAGCAAATGGGCGACCTACACTTCCTCCCCCTCATAAGGCACCATCTGGATGCTTGCTTGGAAGCTATTATTGTAGGCGAATCTATCAAGGGCAAGTGGTCCTCTCAGCTTCCCTTAAAATTAGTAATACACGCCCTTAGCATGTCTTTTAGAGTTTGAATAGTCATCTTCGATAGTCCATCTGTTTGGGGGTGAAAGGAGGTGCTAAATGTAAGTCCCGTCCCCAAAGCTAATAGCAGACTTGCTCAAAATCTGGAGGTGAATCTGGTGTCTCTATTTGACACAATGCTGATGGGCACTACATGCAATCTCACAATTTCTCTGATATACAACTGGGCCAGCTTATCTAGAATAGGTCATAAAACCGATAAGAAGTGAGCAGCTTACGTTAATCGGTCCACCACAACCGAGATGCTATCCTTCCCTACACTTGATTTTAGTAATCCAGAAACAAAGTCCATGGTGATGTGTTCCCATTTCCACATTGGAATGGGCAGGGCTTCACTTGCTGGCATGTCAAACACTTAACGACAAATTGTGTCACATCTTACTTCATGTTGTTCCACCAGAAGGTCTTTTTCAAATCCTAGTACATCTTTGTACTCCCAGGGTGTATCGTGTAGTGAGAGTGTTGTGGTACTTCCACAATAGCGCTTTTTACACTTTCATCGTTAGGAACACATACCTAGCCCCTAAACCTTAACAAGTCATCACTACAAAAAGAGAAATCTTCTTTTCCTTTCATTTTCATATCTTCAAGGATTTTCATCAGCTGAGGATCTCCTTTTTTAGCCTCACGGATTCGTTGAAGAGTTGGAGTTCCATCCTTAGACATGACAGCATTGCTTCCCCCTCACTATGGGGCTGAGAAGGGTGCCACTCCACCACATCCTCTAATAGCTTCATTTCTCAAGCCATCAAGTGTGCCACGGAGATCACAACGTTTCGACATAAGGCATCGGCTACTACATTAGGCTTGCCTAGTTGGTAATCAATTGTACAGTCGTAATCATTCAATAAGTCCATCCATCTTCTTTGCCTCATATTCAACTCTTTCGGAGAAACCATGTACTTGAGGCTCTTGTGGTCTATGAACACCTTAAACTAAGCCCTATAGAGGTAGTGCCTCAAGATTGTTAACACGAACATTACTGCCGCGAGTCGTGAGTTAGATAGTTCTGTTCATACGGCTTTATTGCCTTGAGGCATAAGCAATGACTTTACCTCTCTGCATGAGTAAACACCCGAGCCCTTTATGGGATGCATCGGCATAAACCACAAAGTTTTCATTCCCCTGGGGCAAGGTCAGTATTGGGGCTATGACTAGTCTCTTCTTATATTCTTGGAAACTCCTCTCACAATCCTCTGACCATATAAATTTTGCATTCTTTTGGGTCAATCGAGCTAGGGGAAGCGTTATCTTTGAGAATCCTTCTACAAAGAGCCTGTAGTACCCTGTCCCATAAAGCTACGAACCTCGGTCACATTTGTTGGTTTTTCCCACTTATAGAGGGATCAACCGTGATCCCATCCTTAAAAATGATGTGATCAAGGAAGGCTACACTGGGGAGTCAAAATTCACTCTTACTTAGTTTGGTGTACAGTCTTCCCCTCTTCAGAGTTCGCAAAACAAATCTCATAGGTTGCTCATGCAACTCCCAACTTCTCGAGTACACCAGAATATCATCAATGAAGAGCACTATGAAATCATGCAAGAAAGGTCTGAACACTCTATTCATTAGATCCCTAAATACGTCGGGGGCATTGGTTAAGCCGAACAGCATCACAAGAAACTTGTAGGGTTCGTATTGAGTTTTGAAAGCGGTTTTCGAGATGTCTCCCTCCTTGACTCGCAACTGGTGATAACCCAATCGAAGATCAATCTTCGAAAACATTTGGGCCCCTTGGAGTTAGTCAAAAAGATCATCAATTCTAAGCAGGGGATACTTGTTCTTCACTGTTACTTGGTTCAACTTCCTATAGTCAATACACAACCTCAGGGACCCATCCTTCTTCTTCCTAAATAGGACTGGTCTTCCCCAGGGTGACACGGTAGGTCAGATGTACCACTTATTCAATAATTATTGCAAGTGCTCTTTTAACTCCTTCAACTCAGCTGAAGCCATTTTATACGGGACTTTAGAGATGGGAACAGTGCTAGGGACTACATCTATCTCAAACTCAATCACCCTCTCTGGAGGTAGGGATGGTAACTCTTTTGGAAATACCTCAAGGTACTCTCTTACCACTGGTATCTCTTCTAACTAGGCTTGAACACCCTACTTCTATACTATATAGGCTAGATACGCTTCACACTTCTTAGCCAGGACGTGGGAGGCCCGAAGAGCAGAAATAAAATGCAGAGGGGAAGTATTCTTAGTGCCCTCAAAGTGTAACTCTGCTTGGTTAAGACGTTTAAAGGCTACCCATCTTTTCATGGCAATTGACGACGACATGGTGGGTATACAGCCAATCCACGCCCAAAATGACATCAAAGTCTCGAATTTCTAGATGAATCAGGTCTACTGGCAGATCACACCCATCAATTGTAATCTTACACTGTTTATATACTTTATTAGTTTTCATAGAGTCTCCTACAGGTGTGCATACTACTAACCTAGTACTGAGACATACAGGCATAACATTCAACTGGCAAGCAAAATGGGGTGCAACAAAGGAGTGAGAAGAACCAGGGTCAATTAAGGCTCTAACTTTAATGCCACAAATTGAGAGCATACCTCTAAATATCGAGGTGGACGCCTTGGCCTCCTGCTCAGTGAGGGCGAACACTCATCCTTGGGTCTTTGAGCGGTCGTCGGTCTTCATCATAGGGCAATCCCTAACCTAGTGACCAGGTTTGCTACATTTTAAGCACACGTTCCTCTTCCTGAAGCATTCAGTAGTAGTGTGGTTGTCCTTCCCATAATGAGTATAGGCCAGGTGGCGATCAATGTCCATATTGCCCGAGAGATTCTTCTGGGTCCTCTAGTTAAGATGATATGGTTTCCCTCTAACATCTCTCCTTGAAAATTATCAGGGCTTCTACCCAAACCTTCCCGACAGCACTAACTTCATGCTTCCCTCCTTCCTCAAGTTGTGGTCCTCATAATCTCTCTCATTTTAGCGAGGTCTACTAATGGGGTGTATGACTTTAGGTTGGCCGACATTACTCTTCCCATGATATCCGGCCGTAGGCCCTCTCAAATTTAGCTGCCTTTTGCGCTTCGGTGTTTCTAATGTGGAGCGCATATCTAGAGCTCTCTACAATCCTGGTGGTGTACTGTTCCACAGTCATGCCCCTTTGCTGCAGTTCGATAAACTCTACTTCCTTCCTTTCCATGACTGAATCTAGGAAGTACTTCTCGTCAAATGCTGCCAGGAAATTTTCTCAGGTGGTCTCGAATCCTAACTCCCTTAAGGATTGCTTTACTACGTACCATCAGTTTTTTGCTTCCCCTTCTAGCAGGAAGTCCCCTAGTCTATCCTTCTGCTCATCCAAGTAGTGTAACACTTCTAGAATCTTTTCTATCTGTCTCTTCCACCTCTTGACCTTCTCTACTCCTCCTTTCCCCAGAAAGGTTTATGTTGCTGTCATTTTGCTTCGAGGTAGGGGTAGACTGAGTCGGCATTGACTATTTCATCATCTAGGCCATTGCCCACAGAGTCCTATAAAACTCACCGAGAATCTCAATGTTCTCATTGCTGGAGCTCGCATTGTTGGCACGAGCCCTCGGCATCATAAACATAGCAACGGAGCACCCAGTCACTAATCCATTCTGAAACTATTCTAAGGACTCTTATAAAAACCCTTAGGACAAGAATTTTATCCTAGCTACTCTGATACCATTTCTGCCACGACCCCGCCCCGACCCCCTTATCATACAAGATGGAGAGTGACCGAGTGCGGGTATGTGATCCCAAAGTAGCATTTGTCAATTAGGTCGGGATGAACTTAATGTCATTACTTCGATAATCAAAGCAAAGCGTGGAAAGATAAATGCATCAGTGATTCTAAATATAGGGGAAATTTATTAATTTAAAGCTCCATATATTAACAAAAGGGCTTTACATAATATTTTTCCAAAAATATTACATTTGCGTCTAAGGCATCAGGGCCCAAAATTTACAATAGATGAAATCCAGGGCTAGACTTCCCAGCCACATACAAGATCTAGATCCCGCTTCTAAAAAGTCTGGCTTCAACGTCCTTCTGGAATCCATGCTGTTCCAACTCTTGACATGTTGTTATCAGTCTAGAAGGAGGGGAGGGAGAGATGGGGTAAGCCGTACAGTCTAGTAAGTAGGTCTAAGCGCTATGCATTTATAATGAGCCTACTCAAGAATCATAAACAATTTATGTAACTACATGGACTTTCAGTGCAGCAGTCATGAAAGTCATCGATCAGGTCAGTGCATTAATTATAAACATTCTATCCATATAGCAGTTATCATTTAATTGATTCAATCATCGGCATTCCCAATCACTAATCCATCATTACCCACTCACACCCTAGTCCACCTAGTCAAGCAGTAGAGGCCCCATCCATTGGGCTAAGCCACTCCCATTGCTTGGGACATTTACCATCTCTCAGGAGAGAGGGTAATGATAAGTGGGGAAATGAACTTTGTAATGCCCTCATACTCACACACATGGCCCCCAGTGCGCATTGGGGGTTCGATGGGAACTTACCTAGCAAGGTGTCAGTCACTAGTCTCACCTCAGTAAAACTCGGGGGGTGCAACCCTCCCATTTCACTCTTCCCCGAACTGCATCCTATCATTTAGCAAATTAGGGGATGTAGCCGACATCACTTTTCTCAATATAGAAATCCTCACTACCGATGGGTGCCCCATTGCGTAGTAGTCATTATCAATGAAATAATGGCAATTATCACAGTATTATCATAGAACAGTGACCACGACCAATGGGTTCCCCATTGCATAGTATGACCTCTTATCGTGCTGAGGCATTAAATTTCATTCATGCTAAATCAATGCATTATAACAGATAAATCAAATTTTTACTACGCAAGAATGGAGTCTTACTCGAAATCATCTAGCATTCATCACACAATATAACATTTATCATGAAGAATCCATTGCATGAGCTATCACCCAGCATTTACACTTAGACGTCAATCATCATAGAATAATCACCTTAGTTTTGCACTTGTCCGTTTATCACATCGCATATAGCTGCGTAACATCATACACATAATATTATGACAATCACATGAAAACATCGCATAATACTCACATTTATAATTTATCAAAGATGTTACATAGCTAGCATAACACTAATTTAGTGAGGTGCTACAGTGACATACCCCTCTTCTCAGGGCATAATTTCGCAATCTACGGAGATTTTTGAAATATTTTCTAAATGCAACATTGAGTTCATGCCCAGTGTTTTAAAATGGCGGTGCTTTGGAGAAATCTGAAGGACTTGGGATAGGTCTAAATCTCGGCTCAAGACGATTGAAATCTGCTGGAAATTTTCTGCAACAGTGGGCCATGACGTGCTCACACATTAAGGGAAAGCTCAAAATCTAGGAGGAATTTCGAAAACATCAAAACATGAAACTTTGAGATTATTCACAGACATTTCTAATGGTGGTAGTTTGGAGACATTTGGACATCGTTTGTTGGGACAAAGGTGCGGTCCAGAAAGAGTCACAGTTGCTGAATTACAATGACTGTGAGTAGTGACATGCCTCAACATTTCAGGGCGTATCTTTCAATCCATTCAACATTTTAACATGATACAAGGAGAAGACTTAAAATAGACCCCTATATCATTCATTCCTTACCGATTGAGGCCCTTCTAGACCTCGTTTGATCATTGAAACGTTTGTCACAAAAACCCCTATAGTTCATGAAAATATATCCCCTTTTTAGTTTAGGCATGATTTCAAGTATAATACCCTATTTCACAAGCCAGAGTCAGCATCCATACAAGGTCCTGATCATGATAAGTACATAAAAAAAAATCTTGCAATTAATGACTCCATTCTTTATCAAGCTATGTTCAATCGCTCATTCCACTTCTTTCTGACCTTCTACTCTACTATTCTTCCTATCATATTTACCCAAGTTTAATCCATCCCAATGTAAGTGAAACATAGAACTAAACCCACTTACCTTGACTCCCACGGTGTCTTCGATCCCCTCTCACGGCCTCCATGGGCTTTCCTTAGCTTCTCCAATTGGCTGTCTTTAAAGGGGCAGCAGTGAGCTTCAAGAGAGAGAGAGAGAGAGAGTTGAAAAATTGGGGGGACCGTGTTGCCCAAGGGAGGAAAAATGCTTAATAAAAGATGGTGGCCGGAAAACACTGTGGTTGACGTAATTGTATGCAGCTCTGACACGTACGCAGTGGCACTGACACGTATGGTGGCCGTACATTTGACCAAGATACTCCTGCCATTGCCCTCGGTTCACGCACGACATTGCTTTTCCTTACTCTCATTTCATAGACGATGCTGGGCCTAGGCCTCGAATTCACAAACGGTGATGGGTCTCCTTTACACAGCTGGTGCTACGTCTTCTCTCTCACAGACGATGCTTCATCTTCGATCACACATCCAATGCTACATCTTCTCTCCAGGCGCTACGCCTCCTTAACACGCCCGGCGATGCTCCAAATGGCTCTGGGCCTCTGTCTCACTCTCTATCGCCGTACGATTACTGGAGTGGGAAAAAATAGTGATCCTTACAGTTATTATTTTCTATCGTGGTTTCTTTGATTCCACATTTCTAAACATGTTGAGCCACTCCCATATGAGTGGCGATTGCTACCTCTAGTCGTGGTCCAACACTCTGTCGCCCTTCGGCAAGTACGATAGGGGTCAGGGGGCGTTGCCGTGATAGTTATGGTATTAGAGCAGCCAGGATAGGATTCTTAATCTAGAGATTCATAGGAGTGTCTTTAGAATAATTTTTTAATAGGCTGGGTGCTCCTGTTTTTAGACAAGGACTCGTGCCAACAATGCGAGTTCCAGCAATATAGAGGCCCTCGGTGAATTTTTCAAGACTTTAGGGGACATGACTCAAATGCTGAAGGACAATATGCTGGCCCTAGCTACCCCTGCCCAAATTAGACTGATAACAGGCCATATAGAAAGATTTAGGAGGTTGACACCTCCAACGTTCTTGTGGCACGGGGGAGTAGAGAAAGCGGAGCGGTGGAAGAGACACGTGGAAAGGATATTCGATGTTATGCACTGTACAGATGATCTTAAGGTTAGGCTGGGAACCTTCATGCTAGAAGGAGATGCTACGCACTAGTGGGGCTCAGTAAAGCGATCTTGGGAAGAGTCATGGACCGCAACAACTTTAGAGAATTTTTTGGAAGAATTTAACGAGAAGTATTTCCTTGACTCAGTGCGAGAGAAGAAGGAGGTAGAATTTATTGAGCTACAACAAGTAAGATTATCAATAGAACTGTATGGAGTGTAGTTTGCTGAGCTTTCACATTATGCGCCGCACATCATCAACACAGAGGTGGGAAAGGAAAATAAGTTCGAGAGAGGCCTCAGGCCTGATATAAGGGGAAAGAATAGCAGCAAACCTCAAGACCTTCCCCCCTTTAGTAGACCCTACCATGAAGATGAAGGGGGATTGTGAAAAGTCCCAGTTCAGGAAAGAGGGAAGAATGGGTCCAACCCAGTTTAAGAACCTTGGGAGGCAAACTTGACCACTTCCAAGGAAAATTTTAGGGGAAGAAACAATCAGGGCAATATGAAGATTCAGAAGACCTTCTTGGGTGACATAAGGGATAATCGACGCCTGGCTTGCCCTTACTGTGGGTTAAGAAACCATTCGGCAGTTGAGTGTTATAAGAAGACAAAGTCATGTTTCCGATGTGGCAAGCCTGGCCACCTAGTCAAAGACTGCCTGGTAAAGGAGCCAAAAACTCGACCGATGACTCAAGGTTGGGTCTTTGAGCTTACAGAACAAGAAGCGAAGGTGTCTGCCTCTATAATCCGAGGTACGCTCTTTGTTTATAGCATGGAAGCTAAAATTCTGATTGACCCTGGATCTTCTCACTCTTTTGTTGCACATCACTTTGCATGCCACATAAATGTTATACCTTGACTCCTTGACTGAACATTAGCAGTATGCACACCAATGGGGGAATCTATAGAAATTGATATGGTTTATAAACACTATGGGGATTTGCTTGAAGGGCGTTCTACCTATAGATCTGATACCTTTAATGCTACAATAAACTGTTATGATAAAATTGTAACCTTTAGACAACCGAACCAGTTTGTGTTGAACATTGTTGGCATTAAGGATGTTCCTCCTCTACACCTTATCTCTGCCCTTCGGGCTTCCCATCTGTTGGCTAAAAGATGTGTTGGTACTTGGCTTATGTAGTAGAGAATCAAGACGTGTAGTCCAAGTTAGAGGAGATACCAGTGGTAAGAGAATACCTAAAAGTCTTCCCTGAGGAGTTAACCTCTTTGCCTCCAGTTAGGGAGATAAAATTTGAGATAGATATGATCCCAGGTACTGCTCCCATCTCCAAAGCCCCTTATCGAATGGCCCCAGCTGAATTAAAGGAGTTGAATGAGAAATTGTAGGAATTGTTGGAAAAAGGGTTCATCCGACCCAGTGTGTCACCTTGGGGTGCACCGGTCCTATTCGTGAAAAAGAAAGATGGGTCTTTAAGGGTATGTATAGACTATAGACAACTGAATCAGGTCACAGTAAAGAACAAGTACCCCTTGCCTAGTATTGACGACCTATTTTACTAGCTTCAAGGGGCCCAAGTATTTTCCAAGATTGATCTTCTATCGAGCTATCATCAACTATGGGTCAAGAAAAAAGATGTCCCTAAGACTGCATTCAGGACCCCGATATGGCCACTATGAGTTCTTAGTAATGCCGTTTGGGCTGACTAATGCCCCGGTTGTCTGACCTAATGAATAGAGTTTTTAGACCTTTTCTGAATGATTTTATGGTGGTCTTTATAAATGACATTTTGGTGTATTCAAAGACCTTGGACGAGCATGAGCAGCACCTAAGAATTGTTCTCCAGACTCTGAAGTCGGAAAAGTTGTATGCTAAGTTGGGTAAGAGTGAGTTTTGGCTTCCTAGCATGGCCTTCCTTGGGAACGTTGTTTCTAATGACGGGGTCGCAGTTGACCCTTGTAAAATTGAAGCCGTACTTAAGTGGGGAGGACTGATAAATGTGATAGAGGTCCGCAATTTTCTAGGACTGGCAGGTCACTATAGACGTTTTGTAGAAGGATTTTAGAAAATAGCACTTTCCCTGACTCGCCTAACCTAGAAAGAAGTGAAATTTGTGTGGTCAAATGATTGTGAGAAAAATTTCAAGAACTGAAGAAGAGATTGACTACGGCCCCGATACTGACCTTACCCGGAGCAAACGAGGATTTTGTGGGTTACATTGATGCTTCGCATAAGGGACTTGTATGCGTGCTGATGCAGCGAGGGAAGGTCACAGCTTATGCTAGACAATTAAAGCCATATGAAAAAAGTTACCCAACTTATGACTTGGCACTCGCGGCTATAGTATTCGCGTTGAAAATCTGGAGACATTAACTTTATGGGCCCAATTTAAGGTATTTATAGATCATAAGAGCCTCAAGTACATATTTTCTTAGAAGGAGTTAACTATGAAACAAAGAAGATGGATGGATCTACTGAATGATTATGACTGTACCATCAATTACCACTCAGTCAAGACTAATGTGGTAGCAGATGCTTTAAACAGGAAGCCCGTGGTATCAGTAGCCCATCTAATGATTCGAGAGAGGAAACTATTAGAGGATGCAGTAGAGTGGCACCCAAATCTACCCCTTAGTGGTGGGGTCAGAATGACTGCATGTATAAGGGTGGAGCCCCAGCTCTTTGAACATATCTGAATGGCACAAAAGGAAGATCCTCAACTTGTGAAAATTCTTGAAGAAATAAAGCTGGGACGAAAGGATGATTTCTCTGTAAGCAGTGATGATCTGTTAAAATTTAAAGATCGGGTATGTGTTCTAACTGATGAGAATGTGAAAAGGGCTATTTTTGAAGAAACACACCACTCCCATTATACGGTACACCCAGGGATCACTAAAATGTATCAGAGCTTAAAGAAACTTTTTTGGTGGAAAAACATGAAGAGGCAAGTGGAACGATTCGTTACTAAGTGCTTGACATGTCAGCAATTGAAAGCTGAACATCAGAAACCCGCCAGATTGTTGCAGCCCTTGTCAGTACCAGAGTGGAAATGGGAACACATTACTATGGACTTTGTCTCTGACATACCTAGAGCGGGTGCTAGACACGATAGTATTTGGGTCATTGTGGGCCAACCAATCAAAGCTACCAATTTCTTACCAGTCCGCACAACCGATACCTTGGACAAATTGGCCTAGTTATACCTTAAGGAGATAATGAGGTTGCATGGAATACCTGTTAGCATTATGTCTTTACCTCAAGATTTTGGAATAGTCTACAATCAGCTTTGGGCTCACTTTTAGCACTGCTTTTCACCCCCGGACTAATGCCAGTAAGAGAGAACCATTCAGACCTTGGAAGACATGTTGAGGGCTTGTGTTACTGATTTTAAAGGAAATTGGGATGTCCATCCGCCTCTGATAGAATTTGCTTATAACAACAGCTTCCAAGCTAGTATTCAAATGACACCTTTCGAAGCCTTGTTTGGAAGGAAGTGCAGATGACCTGTCTGTTGGGATGAGGTAAGTGAAAGGAGGCTGTTGGGCCAAAAATTGTTCAAGTGACCTCAAAAAAGATTGCCTTGATTCGAGAGAGGCTCAAGATTGCTCATAGTCGGCAAAAGAGTTACGCCAATAATCAAAGGAGAGACCTCGAATTTGATGTAGATGATTAGGTTTTGTTGAAAGTATTTCCAACTAAGGGCATTATGAGATTCGGCAAGAAAGGAAAATTGAGCCCACGTTTTACTGAACCCTTTGAAATTCTTGAAAAAGTTGGAGTCGTGGCATATCGAACCCGAGTTGGCAAATATTCATGATGTTTTTCATGTGTTACTGTTACGAAAACACCAGCCTGACTTGTCCCATGTTTTGAAGTATGAACCAATTCCGATCAGAGACGATTTGACCTATATTGAGCAACCGATTGAGATACTGGACAGAAAAGTGCTGGTGTTGCGCAATAAAGAAATTCCTTTGGTTTGTGTGTTGTGGCAACATCATTCAAAGGAAGAATCAACATGGGAACGGGAAGATGAAATTCGGGATAACTACCCCCATTTATTTGATTAACTGAGACACGATTTTGTGGACAAAATCTTTTTTAAGAGGGGGGAGATGATGTAAGGACCAAGATTTTTCCAGGCATAGTGAAGTGCACGGTGGAAGAAGGAAGGAAAGAAAGAAGAACGCTAATGGTGGTAAGAAGAAAAACACGTGTGGTGGCAAGGAGAAGAGAAGAGGGAGAAAGTTGTTTCATTTTTTCAAGATGACTCATGAAAGCCAAACTCTTAGAGTTCTCAGTTGCTTTTGTGGCCACTGTTAGAGCGCTTGAAGGTGAAGGAATTTCGGAGCACCATTGCTCACAATGTCAGTGGATTAAACAGCTTGCATGTTTTTAGTTAAGCAAGAATGAAAATAAGCATGAGGATAAGTTTGAGTATACATGTGAATTGCGAAAAGAAATGTGGTTGCATGTGTCCTATTTTCCAGAAAATTAAGCCATCAATTGCATGACAAAATGAGCACTAAAATTTCTCTTGTTAGCCATGAAAATTTGTGAAATGGTGTTCCCATGAATCTAATGTAAGATGAAAAAGGTTTTGTGTTGATAATTATCATAAATTGGAGGCATTTGATTGTTCTTTGAGATGTGCCATGACAAAACTGTGAATTTCCAAGGGAAATTCATGTTCTTGTAATAAACATTTGACTAACCAAATGATATCCAAATGCTTTCAAACTATATCCATTTGAAATATATGTGTGTATAATTTGATTTTGGTGTTTAAATTCAGTTGAAATTCATCCTAATTAGGAACTTATATATTGATTTGTGATAGCCTGTCACTGTTATCAGATTTCAATAAATTCCAGAACTGTAATGTCTGTTGTGCTGAGCTTTTAACTGGTCAAACAAGGTCCAAATGCTTTCAAACCACCTCAATTTGAAAGATATGTGTGTCTATTTTGATTTTCAGACTTAAGGTTAGTTGAAATTACTCTTAATGTGGAATCTATGCTTCGATTTGTGAGAGCATGTCACTGTTATCAGATTCAATAAATTCCAGAACTGTTACTTCTACTATACTAAGAATTTAGATAGTCAAATGAGGTCCAAATGCTTCAAACTACCTCCATTTGAAAGATATGCGTGGCTAACGTAAAATTGGTTTTGAAATCCTATCAAAATTCCATATAGATTGGAAGTTACACCTCTGTTTATGGGGACATATTACTGTAAGGAATTGCAGAAGTTTCAGAACTATAGTCCATTTTGCACTAAGCCCTTGACTGATCAAATGATGCTCAAATAACTTCAAATTTCCTTTGATTGAAATATATGTATGTATATTTCAAGTTAATGTTGAAATTCTTATGAATTGGATACCATGCCTCCGTTCGCATATGTATATCACTAGGTAGTGAATCCCAAACTATTGTATGATTCATGAAAAGTGGTGTACTGATTTATATGTTTGTGAATAAAGCTTAAACCCTTCATTAAGAGATTGAAATTATTTTTAATGAGGCATTGAATATGCATGCTTATGATACTGTGAATGCTCCTGAATTCCTGAAAAATGGCAAAGTATGAGTGAATGAATGCTTGAGTATACATGTGCACAGTTGCAATTAGTTATGATATGATTGTGATATGGACCACTACGCAATGGCACACCCGTTGGTTGTGGGATACTGTTATGATGTGACTATGATATGGACTACTACACAATGGGACACTCATTGGTACATGGATACTATTATGATGCGACTATGATATGGATCACTACGAAATGGGAAACCCAATGATAGTGGGATACTGTTATGATGGGACTGTGATATGAACCGCTACGTAAAGTGACACCCTTTGGTAGTGTGGAATGATAGTGTGAGACTTCTAAATTAAGGAACTATGCAGTGGGCCACCCGTTGGTGGTGCAATATGTACTGTTATGATAAGAAAGCAATACTGGCAACTGAGATCTTGCCCCGAACCCCACGATAAGAATGGGGTTGGGATGCGAATGTGAATATTAGGGATAGTCGCGCCCCCTGAATCTATATGGGCACTACACATTGGGTCACCTAGTGGCAGTGTAACACTCTCTCGCCTGAATGGCATAAGGAGAGGGTCATGTCCTGTAAGGCCACTGCCTAACACAAACTCCAAAGCACGTTGGGGACTGTGTGCGTATGTAAGGACATTACCAAATGGGAAACCCATTTGTCATTGTTCTCCCTTCTATGTGAGGGTAGAAGTTCCACGTTACAGGATTAGCTTAGCCTTATTGATGGGACTTCTACTTCGGGAGTAGGCAACTCTAGTCTCTGCCTATGTGCATTGTGCATTTTCTCTGAGTTTCTGATTCGTTATTGTGATAAGAGATGGAGTAAATGTGATCTTATGCAATATGTGATGTCCTTATATCTGAATTTTACTTCTTCTTACACTGCAAAAGAATTGTGATGCATGACTCCATGTTGTGAACTACTGTATAAATTGGGGGAATTGTCTATAAATGTCATTATTTATAGGCCGGAATGCAATAGTGTTGATCTACTTACTGGGCTTTTAGCTCGTCCCTTTTATTTTCATTTATGTAGAGTGATAACTTCCAACTCTTAAGAACGGGCAGCTGGATATTTGTACCAGGTGACTAAAGCTCGGTGCTTGACAAAGGAACTTCTTGATAACAGGTGTTTGGTGGCAGTGACGTAGAGTTGTTTTGATGAAGTGCCTTGAACATAATTGTTAAAGAATTCTGGGAGAATGTATATGTATAATGTGGTTTTTTTCTATTTAGTTTTATGGAGTATGGTGAATGATTTTTATTTTCTTTTGTGGTTTGCTTTGATTCCGCATTTTTAAAAGCTTTGAGCCACTCCCTCCTGAGTGGCATTCGCAACCTCTGATCATGGTCCCACACTTTGTCGCCCTCTGGCAAGTACAGTAGGGGTCAGGGGGCGGGGCCGTAACACCCCCTTTATTACACATGAGTCTCACTTACACTCACACACTTACACTCACACTCACTTCACTCTCACTCACATACTTACACTCACACTCACACACTTACACTCATACTCACACACTTACACCCGCACTCACATACTCTCACTTCATTGTCACTCACACACTCACTTCACTCACTCACACACTCGCTTCACTCACTCGCATAGTCACATGATACACTCTCACTCACACACTTCCACTCGCACTTCACCCATCTGAACCTACAATGTTCTAACAAACTCCAATCTTCACAACCCCTCTAACCTTTACTCTAGACCTCCAATCCACCATATATTACCAATAGGAGGAGACCCCACAAACAAGTATACCCTGAAGACTTTTTTTAGTGTGTGGATCCATGTGCTATATTGGAAAGCGAGGGAGCCGAATTCAAACCGTGCTGCAAGGATAGCCAGAGGGCTTTCGAGATGATCTAAGAGGGCGAACCATGGGGATGCATCCCTCATACCCAACATGACAAAGTAGATGCTCGATCCTCGCTTTGTCGATTAAAATTTCTCTCTTTGTTGGTTCCTATCCGCACCATGAGCACACACGAGCACCGGTTCTGTGGTTGTTTGAGAGAGGATTCCATGTGAATGTTTGAATATATTTTTCAGCATCTTGGTCCCTAATAGGAAGCAGGTCAATAAAGTCTATAAAACAATGGAAATTCTCGACAGTCTCGAAATGGCCCCATAATTCGTCAAGATCTTTGTTAGAACTTCAAAAGACTACCTACCCAGTTTCATCATGATCAGACATGTCTGAGGTAGTGAACACAACGAAACAATTTCAACGAAATTGGTCTCTAGCACCCTAAAATGGATCCTGTTACTAGAGTCATACTTTTGGTGCGTCAAATAGCTGTGGGACTACCACCATTAAATCCAGCATGGTTGAAATATGGGTCACATTTCGGCTTACTCAGGCACTCCAAGACAAAGTTATGGGTAAAATACCAAAAAGGGGCAAGCGGCACATTATTCTCGTGTGGCCTCATTCCTTGTTCGAGCAGCCAGATCACGACACTCGCATACTCGATCGGCAGGAAACCAATTGCATTATATGCGTGAGGTTTGAGGCTATCTCTGGTCCAAACTTCACATACGAGGAATGGCTGGATTTCACACACGAAGGTGTTAAAGCTACTGTAAATTTCAGCCATCGAATTTCAAGATTATGGTAAAAAACTCAATGACGACAAAATCTTCATCCAGACACAAAATGGAGTTACGTATGTTGCAACACGATCGTGACAGCATGCTCAGTGTGATTCAATGAAGAAGTCATGAAGAAACATCAAGGAAGGAGCACACAATCGATCCGAAGTATTCAAATTCATCCAAGATTCAAGTTTCTTGATCAAGGCTCAAAAACATGATTCATGGCTCGAAGTTGGTATCGAAACAATCGTCATGCTACGCCCTACAAGAAAACAATAATCTTTCGATCAAACGGGCATCAGAACACTATCGGGCTAACCATGGAAGATCACATAAGAACTCGGGCAAAAGCCGAAACTATTCTGGAATTTCGTGCATTGTTACGTAGGGGCAAAGCAGTCTTTTTGCACCTATTTTTGGAATATCGTTAAATTTAAATAAATCATAATTACCTTCAATTAGGGTTACTTTTGGGTGTCCACCCATGTTTGGGCCCAATTCTATATAAACAGGCACTGGCTCATTATAAAAGGACGCTCGGTTCATTCTGAGGATTCAATAAAAATTTTCATTCTTGCTTGAGCCTGTGAGTATGCCTTGGAGAGAGAAGAAAAGGGTCGGTACCCTTCGGGCAGGTAACTTTCTCTCTCGTCCCCTTTTCTCATCTCTCTCTCTCTCATTACACTTGACACAAGCCTAGCATCGGTTGGTTTTCCTCTCTCTCTCCTCCCTTTCAACCCCACCACCAGGTGGGATTTTCCCTCTCTTATTATTCTTTTATCCCCAGCGCTGGGTTTCCCTCTCTTCTTCTTCTTTCATCCCCAACGCCGAGTGGGATTTTCTTTCTCCTCTCTTCCCTAACAGCTGGTGAACCCCAACGTCGATTGGATTTCTCTCTTCTCTCTTCCTTAAAAATCGATAAACACCAGTGCTGGTTGGATTTCTCTCCCCTCTCTTTCTTAACAGTCGGCGAACCCCAGTGCCAATTGAATTTCTCTCTCCTCTCTTCCCTAACAATCTGTGAACCTTAGAGTCCGTTGGATTTCTCTCTCCTCTCTTATCACAGTTGGTGAAGCTTAGTGTCGGCTCGATCTCTATCCCTTGCTTTTCTCCCGTCGCAAATGGTGCACGCCTAGCGTCGACTGGTTCTCTTCCTCTCTTCTCTTCTAACAGTTGGTAATGCCTAGCGCCGACTGTCTTTTCTCTCTCTTCTCTTCTGAAACAGTCGACAATGTCCAGCGTGGATTGCATCTTCCTTCCCTCCCTCTTTTATCCTCTTGTCTTTTCTCCCCCCCTCTATCTATTCCCTTCTTCTCTCACTTCATTCTTTCCCCCATAACCATCACTCTGCGTTCTTTCGTTTGACTAAGAGGGATTGCGGTTTGCCTCTCATGGAAGTCCTGTCGTCTAGCTGTAATGTTGTTGTGTCAGGATTACTTGGTGGGTTTTATTGCCACGACAGACTGACCATCGTTCTTAGCAAGTCGGTATTGATAATGACATTTGGTAGTAATCTCGTGAGCCGGTCTTAGTATCGAGCCCGTTTTACTACCACGTCAGGTCAAATACTCGCCAGCTTGATCCTCTCGCTCAGTTGAACTCTTCTCTCTCCTGTCTTTCCTCATTTCTTCTTTTTGAATGTGCCTGCTTGTGTACGTTCATCAAAGAGGAAAAGGATGAGGTTTGACCTACCCGTCTTACAACTGTTGCCATATATGTGTGTAATTGTAGAAAATATAAAGAATACGAGCCAAGGGAGGTGATTTCGAACCAGTTTCATTATTGGGGGTATTTCTTCGTGATCTAAGAAGGCGCTTAGGTGAGCTAGCCCAAGTAACTCATGAACCCAACTTTAAAATTCCTCTCTTATCGATTGGTAACACCTGCCCCCGTTCTCGAACGAGGTTTCCAAGAGAGAGATCTCAGAAACATTCTGGGTCTTCCCTCGAAACCCGACATGCGTGCTACCCCCCCATCATCCATATCCGGGGGGTGAGATCCAGGAATCTAACCAACTTGGTGACTCCACTGGGGACTTACTACCCCTTAGTCAGATCGTTTTCTTTTGGCTAGTTTCTTCTTTTATTTTCTGCTTTCCTAATCTTTTCACATTCACTTATGGCTGCTGGGTTCTGTATCCCATTTATCCAGATTGGGGATTTTGTTATCCCCATATTCGAGAGTGTCCATAGGAAACAACTTCCTTCGACTTTGTTCTCGACCATCCTTTTGAGCAAAGACCCCCTGTCTAGCTCCCAGGTCTTAACCTGGACCGGTGTGAGGAGGGACTTGAAGGTGCATCTCTCACCATCACTTCGCTCTGGTGGAAACTCCACCAAGGCGCCTTGCATGAGTGGCACTTATGTTGACTCACATAGCATGCCCCCAGCCACTGGTATGTTACTTGTCAGTCATGTTTCTGAGGTACGCCAAAAGGCTGCCCTATCGCTTACTGCAAAAGGCAAGCAAGTTGCCATTGCTTCTATGGGTTGCCGTAAGGCTACCCCCCACATTCCTACACCAATGGTCTCTATCCTTAGAGACTCAATACATAAAGGCAGAAACCCCGCAGTCGCCACCCCTCACACACACCACAAGGCTCGTGGGTCACCCACTTAAGCCACACCTCGGGGCCCTTCTGTTACCTCGCGTCTGTGTCCAAGATCGAACCTTCCAAGGCCAGGTCCTGTGCATGCTACTCATATGCATCTCACTGCTCGGGGCGATGCCGTTATTGGGCCTACCCTAGTACACAGGAGACGACCTCCTTGTCCTCCTACTATGCACACACAAGCGCACCCTGTAAGGGGCAGGACTGCACCCGTTCTCTTATAGACACCTGCTCGTAGTTCTCGGCCTCCTAAGGCCAGATCACCTGCATGAGCCCGAGTGGATCCCCAGGTCCCCCGAGATCCTTCTTCAAGGGGTGAACACACGTCACCATCTTAGGAGCCCCCTCACCCTCAACTCATGCCTCCTCATGAGTCAACCTTGCTCTTGCCTGCTCCTTCTTCATCGAGCAAGCACCTTCAGCCTTGGTACTCGAAAGTTTTCCCCAAGAGTACCATCCTGAACCATCCCCATCACTTAGGTCATGTCTCTGTAGCTCATAACAGAGTTCGAGGCAAGGACCACATAGAAGACCAAGTCCTTCATCCTCCTCGGCCCAAGATGACTGCAGTTCCTGGCCTCATCCATTGCCGCACTTGATGGAGACAACTCTCTCCTGTGCAAGAACAGCTGACCAGCCGTGACCTAGATCCTAATTTTGGCGCGAGGTCCATCAAAACCTCAAGGCTAAACATGATAGAGGTCTACAAATTTTAACAAGGTAGGAGACCAAAGCAGTCGAAACAACCAATTTTGACGACCCTCTTCACTTGAATCCCTTATACCCTCTTCAAATGATAAAGCCTGAAGAAGATCTCGATGAGCCTTGTGTTGTTGTTACTATCGCAGAAGAAGACTCGACCACTCAGCAGCCATGGACCGAAGACCATTGAGAACTGGTCTAAGCACGATCCACGTACAGGAGTCAAGTTCAGTCAGGGCATGATGCCCCCCTACTGACAGAACTACCAAGTACAACTTGTCAAGCTCGTAAGCCTTCAGCTGCCACTAACATTGACCTCCTTAGAGAAATGGTCAGCGTAATGGTCATACGCGAGCCCAGTGATGCGTAGGAGGATCGCAAGAACAAGTTTGAGGATATGGTGCATGTGGTGATGGAAAAGATTGATCGTATTGATGTTGCAGCCCAATCGGCTAACCATGAGGTCAATTCCCATCACTCTGATGGTGCACCTCCACAACAGCCCCCTCCGTCTACATCATAGGACAATTCTATCCCTCATCCGGTCTCTCAGTTAACTATTGACGCTATGGTCACCCATAGCCTAAAGAACAAACAAATTCCAGGGATACAGGGCGTGACGCCTTATCAAAGACCAAACCCCTCCTATATTGATTAGGTCCCGCTCCCCTCAGACTATAAGAAAGGGAAGCCTCCCTTATTCAGTGGAACCACCTCCCCAAACCAGCATATTGTCCATGTCCAAGCGTCACGTCGGGAAACAGTGGTTGATGGGAGACTTCTTCTTCCACAGATCGTTGAGACCCTCGATGGCCTGACATTCCAATGGTATGCCCGACTTCCTCCAAACTCGGTGCATACATGAGAGGAGATGGAGAAACTGCTCTATCAACGCTTCTATGACGTCGAGAGAGAGGTTTAAACCATCGAACTTCTCACCCTGACTCAAGAACCTGATGAGCCCATGGATTTGTTCATATCAAGATGGAGAAACTTGGCTTCCCGCCACCCTAATCCTATGCCTGAGAAGGAAGCAGTCCAAACTTGCGTGTGGAACATGCGACCTGAAATCGCTCTACATGTTGAGGCCTCTAATTCCACCTCCATGTCAGAGTTGATCTCTAAATCAGTTCTCATAGAAAGTTTGTCATGCCATCATGGTGGGCACGACAAAACATCTACAAGTTTAGCAAACAACTACATGGGGCAGCCAACAGACAGGGGTAGCCGACATGGTCACTGATTCAAAGAAGGCTCTCTCCCACACTTTGGACCTCTCTAAAGAGTAATCACCGCAAAGGTAACAACCCAGGCTAGTGAGCAACAACATTCGTACAATCGGGTACATCCACCAGCCAACTTTGATTGGAGTGATTATTTCACTAGGCATAAGAACAAAGTTTATCCCTTCAAGAAGGAATGGGTCCCTATGCTGTTCTGGTTATTATTGGAACATAATATGATCCAGCTTCTAGAAACCAGGTTCCCTGAGCAGTTTGGCCTTGACACTCTGGCAAATTATTGTACTTACCATCGGAGGATCAATCATCCCACAGTTGACTGCTACACTTTGAAGGATATCATTGAGGCTCTTATTCAGAAGGGTCAGATAAAGCTTGAAGACTTAAAGAAGGCCTTCGGGGCAGCTGAGGCCTCCCATACCATAACCATCCAAGAGGAGGACGAAAGACCTGGTACCATCTATGCCTTCTTCATCATAATGTTTTAGGAAAGTATAATCACACTGAATCAGGCAAGGTAACCCCTTTGCCTTGTTAAAAGGACTGAAGATCGTTGGTGTTCATACCAATCAGATAAGAGGTCATTACTTGATAGAAGGCACAACTTTCCTTGATATATTCACAAAGAAGATGCGGGAGTGTCAAGAATTTCACAACCTCCCCGCAAGTGATCCCCAAAATGCTTCCCCATCAAGGCAAGAGGATCTCACAAAGCAAGTCCTTCCTATCAGGGACTCAGACTCAGCGGAACCCTCGACTTCCTAGCCATGGATAATCTATCATAGCTGAAGTAAACTCAAGTCCCAAAGGCTAAAAGTGGTTCACCAAACTAGAGCAGATCGCAAGCCCTTGACCAATCGAACAACATCTCACAAAACCAGAAAGAGATGGGCACAAAGGGCTGCTCGCCGAAGAAAAATCGCTCAACCCATAGTCGAGCAAGAATTTCTCAGGCCCCTTCCCGGTTGCCAACTTTGCTGGACTTCATCTCCGACACTGTCCTTCTTTCTTCTTCATCCTGTCAAGAAGATGTTCTCGCCCCATCTTCCACTCAGCAAATGTTCGATGAGGGTGATGATGTCAAAAGCACTCCCCAGCAGTCTAAGTAAGGGAAAGACCTAAAAGACCCCCTGCAAGTGTCCAACTCTGGCGATGACATAAAAAGCTACCCAAATCGGTCTGATGAGGGAAACAACTTTAAAAGTCCCCACCTTCTAACCCTACTCCTCCTTCTTCTCTTGCTTCTCATTCTTCCTCATCTATGTCTCTTGTAGGTACAACCTTGATATGTTCAGACTTCAAGTCTATCGAAAGAGAACTTGAGGGATAGAACATAACAAAGACACAACATAAACAATTGAGAAAGACCATGGTACGGGCAGCGAGATTCTTAACCGTAGCTGATACCCTGATAGTTAGAGCTAAGGTGCAACCACCTTTGAAGAAGTGTAAGAAGTCGAAGCCAAAGAAACCCCAGTGGCCACCTGAGCCTGACTTCGAGCATAGATTGAGACAGTCGAGGGGGTAAAGTATCTACTCTCAAGAAACTTTCTACATGAAAAGTCTGTGAAGCACCAGTAAGCATGACCTCCCTTAGAGCCCTATTGGAGGCAGAGATGTCGGAATCATGCGTCTCCGTGCATGAGGTTGATGAAAAGGCATCTGAGAACAACGAGGAAGAGTTGCAAGAGGCTCCAGAAGAATTGGAAGAAGGTGGTCAGGCCACAGCTAATGAACTCAAAGAAATAAATCTTGGAGATGAAGCGGACCCCAGACCAACCTTCATTTCAGTGAGAATGTCTATAGACGAGAAAGAGGAGTTCACTACCTTCTTGAAAATGAACTGGGACGTCTTTGCTTGGCATTATCATGAGATGCCTGGTTTGGATCCTCAAGTCACTGTTCACCGTCTCGGCATTGATCCAACAACTATCAAACCTGTCAAAAAGAAATCAAGAAGGTTCAAGCCTGACCTCAAAATATAGATAGACATCGAGATAACTAAACTTAGACAAGCAGGTTTCATACGTGAAGTCAAGTACCCGAAATGGCTAGCAAATGTCGTTTTGATCAAGAAGAAGAACGGTCAAATCAGGGTGTGTTTTGACTTTCACAATTTGAATACCGCCTATCCTAAGGATGACTTCCCATTGTCGTTCACCGAAATGCTCATCGACTCCACAACTCATTGTCAAATCCTTTTCTTGATGGATGGATACTTCGGGTATAATCAGATAAGGATGGCTCCCAAAGATGAAGAGGCCATAGCATTCTTAACTCCAAAAGGGGCTTCTACTACACAATGATGCCTTTGGGATTAAAGAATGCCGACGCCACATACTAAAGAGCAATGACGACCATTTTTCGAGACATGATGCACAAAGAGATGGAGTGTTCTGTGGATGACTTGGTGATAAAATCCAAAGAGAAGGACGCTGATATGAGAGATCTTGAAAAGGTGTTCAAGCGCTTGCGGCTCCATCCGGTAAAAATGAACTCGCTGAAATGCGCTTTTGGTGTGCGCTCGAGAAACTTCTTGGGGTTCATCGTTAGACATCGAGGGCTTGAAGTTGCGCCAGTTAAGATCCAGGCAGACCAAGAAATGAGGTCACCAACTTCCCTTCGAGAACTCCGCTCCCCCAAGGGCTATTGACATACATTCCCAGGTTTATCTCGAACCACTCAGGTCGTTGTAAACCCTTTACACACCTGCTAAAGAAAGATGCACCATTCATATGGGATGAAGCATGACAGGCAGCCCTTGACGACATCAAGCATTACTTACTCAACCCGCCAGTACTCTCTACACCAGTATTGGGAAAGCCCCTCATTCTATACATGACTGCTTTAGAAGAGTCACTCGGAGCATTGTTCGCACAAAACAATGAAGAGGAAAAAGAGGTTGCGTTATATTACCTCAGCTACAGGATGCAGGAGGCCGATAAGAATTATCCCTCAATAGAAAATATGTGTCTAGCCCTGATCTTTGTGGTACAGAAACTTTGCTATTAGTTTCTTGGTCATGAAGTAAAACATATATCAAAAGCTGATCTTGTAAAGTTTCTCAGGACATGTCCATGCTTGTTGGGTCACCATGCTAAGTAGGCACTATTGCTGATGAAGTTCGATATCATGTATGTCCCACAAAAGGCCATATAAGGCAAGGCCTTGGCTAACTTTCTCACGACGCACCTCGTACTTGCAGAGTCTCCTTTATCAAGCGACCTCCCCAATGAAGAAGTATTATGTGTTGACCTTGTTCATGTGTGGGAATTATACTTCCACAGAGCTTTCCAATCAGATCTAGGAGGCATCGGAGTAGTAATCATGACTCCGAGAGGAGGAGTATCAGCACATTCTTTCTCTCTCGCTCAAGCCAGTTCTCATAATGAGGCAGAATATCAGGCCCTTATAATCGGATTCGACATAGCATTCGATCACAACTTGGAGCAGCTTAAGATCTATGGAGACTCTGAGTTGGTTATTCGGCAGCTCAAAGGGAACTATGATGTGAGAAAAGGGAACTATGATGTAAGAAAAGGCACGATACTATAAAATCGTATATAGCCCAGTTTGAAGATGTATCCCTGAATCACATCCCCAGGAGGCTAAATTCATAGGCTGATGCACATGTAAAACTAGATGCTACAATTCAGTTGTTCTCATCACGGCCCACGCTTCTTTGGGTGGCAGAATGGAGATACATCGAACTAAGAACCGAGGTCAATGTGGATGACGAGAGAAATATCTTCCCCAAGTGTCCCCCTTATCCATTTGGAGCACTTCTATCGGTCAATGAGGCAATCAAGACTGAACAAGCAATAGAAGATAGTCAAGTAGCTAAGGGTCGAAATCAAGAGCCAAAATTCTTTGACCCAATGTGCATAGAAATTGAGCAAGTAGAAGATTGGAGAGAGGCCATCACCAGTTTTCTAAACATAGTAGCCTCTCGAAAGATCGTGCCGAACGCAATAGCATACGTCGAATGTCCACCAAGTATACCCTCCTCGAAGGAGATGCTCTCTTCAGATGGTCGTTTGACGGCATTCTTGTTAAATCCAAGAAGCAAGTAAGGTGTTAGAAGAAGTCCACTCAGGCATCTGTGGCCTACACTAGTCCAGTCCTAAGCTCTATGAACGAATACACAGGTTAGGATACTATTGGCCCTCCATGATAGCCGATTCCTTAAGCTATGCTAAAAAGTGCCAAGTATGCCAAATACATTCCAGCCTGGTTCACCAGCCTCTAGAGCCCTTACACCCGGTAATTGCATCAAGGCCCTTCTCACAATGGGGTATGGACATTCTTCCGCGATGGGCCGTATTTTTACCTTAGCTGCATAGAATACTTCTCTAAGTGAGCTGAAGCAGTTCCCCTTAAGTAGGTTCCTAGAATGACGATGGCCCATCATATCATATACCAATTCAGAGTGCCTGACTGGATTATATCTTACAACGACCCACAATTTAGGAGTCATTACATTGATTGCTTAGTTAATCAGTTTGGTTTTGAATGGAGGTACTCGACTATGTACCACCCTCGAGTGAATGGATTAGCTGAGGCTTTCAATAATACTCTGTACAATGTCTTAAGAAATTTAGTATAAAAAACAAGGAAGAATTGACATGAGAAGCTTCCCGAAGCACTGTGGGCTTATCGTACTACTACCCGAAATTCTATTGATTCCACTCTCTACTCTCTGGTCTACAGGGGTGAAGCAGCTTTACCTCTTGAAATACAAATCCCTTCACTGCGAGTCACTATTCACCAAGGAATAACCGAAGATGAGAGCGTTAAGCTCCAGTATCAAGAATTGGATGCACTTGATGGAAAGAGGCTAGCGGCTCAGCAAAACCTTGAACTCTACCAAGAGAGAATGAAGAGGGCTTTCGACAAGTCTGTCATGATCCGCTCCTTCAGCCGTGGTGATCTAGTCTTAGCTGTCAAGAGACCTATTGTTATGCATGGCAGACGTAAAGGGAAGTTTGAGCCTAAGTGGGAAAGTCCCTTTACAATAAAAAAGGTCTCGCCCAACAAAGACCACATACCCGTACATCTTGATGGAGAGGAGGCGATGCCCCCTATCAATGGGTGATACCTGAAGAAGTACTATCTGTGATATGTATTCGAAGAAAGGGACTCAGCGCAAAAATAAGCAAGATAGTCCAAATAAAAATGATAACTCTTTTTATTGTTAACAAAAAATGAGTTACAAGTTACAAGAACCCAATACTAGGGAGGTTACAAGTCTCTTGTGTCTGAGGATAAGAGGACAATTACAAACCAAAACTTGTGGTTTTGCTCTTGCATCTGAGAGTAAGAGGACAGTTACAGGCCAAAACATATGCACGTCTTATGGGGAAGAAGAAAACCCACGAAAGGATGGACCTCCTCATGAAGAAGAAGCAAAACAACTTGGAGAGTCAGCTTTAATTCATCTGACGAGTAAGAGGATGGTTACAGGCCAAAAGATAAAAAGTAGAGCCACTCCAAGAAGATAGCCTTAGTCCATCCGACGTGTAAGTCAAACGTACAAGCCAGATACCTCATATGACATGTATATCAAACATACGACGTAGGATCCATTCGATGTGTATATCAAACATACAAGATGGGCTCCTTTGGAAAGGAGCTGGCCTATGATGGAAAGCACACCCTGTTCATAGTGGAGGCCCATCCACATAACAACATGGACCCCACTGTCGTACTGTTGGATTTGGTTTCCAACAAGTACCGCTGCCCATGCCACATCCTTCATCACCCTTTGTCGGCCCATGAATATCATCATGTGTAGCTCATCGTCGAACGTCGCAAACCCCCCATGTGACTTACTGACACAAGCGAGCATCATTCTCCACAACATTGTAAGCTAGACATGTTGTTCAGTGCCAATTGAAGCTAACGCCGGCTGGGTCCTCTAGAGGTCAGCACCGGTTGCATGCCCAACCCTTGGCGCCGGTTGTTTTGCTTGAGGGTTAGCACCGGCTGTATCAGCACTCCAAATCATCAATGTTGATTACCTTAGTGCCAATTTCACTTATGTTAGAGTAGGACCTGTCGTGATTGTTCACCTCCCGAGACCCCTCGTTTTTCAAAGCTGAAGTTTTCGCATCCTCTTAATGGTCACACAATTTTCAAGGGTGACAGTTTGTATTCAGCAACCGAACGCCTTCCCCACGACGATTCACCTCGTACAATCATATAGCCTACCTCCTGTGACTAATCGTCTTTCGCTGGAACTTTTCCACACAGTCGGAGACTCGCTGAAAAAATAGTCCTGCCTACATCTTTTGGCTTAGCCTTCACCAAAACCTCTCCGGGAAACTTCTCCAAACTTCCCCTAAGATCCTAAAAACCTCTTCAACACCACAAACAGTGTCGAAAAGCTCCCACAACATCAGGTAACCCCTTAAAAATTCTCAAAAAACTCCCAAGACGTGCAGAAATACTCATTGCGGCATTTCCCGCCTCTTCTACGCTTAAAATTGCAGCATAAACCTATTCTGTTTCTCGACGAAATTTCTGGAGAACTCGCCTTTCCTCGCTAATCCCCCTGCAACTTCACTAAATTCTTGGCAAAAGTCTGCTCACCGAAGGTCTTCCCTGCCAAATTGCCAGATTTCTACTGTCTGCCAAAGAACCTTCCCTGCAAAACTTCTGTTGAAGTCTTACTGCTCACCGAAACTTCAACTGACTACCCTCTCCTCACCGTTAAAGAAAATTTTTGCTTAAGTATTTTTTACCCTTGGTGAAAAATGAAGGAAGAACATGGTTTTACCCCCTTATATAAACTACACTACCCTTGGATGCCCCTCACAAATTGAGAATTCTAGTCGCATCTAAGAAAATCCAAGAGACAGTGAGCCGGGTCAAGCTTTGACTCACGGCCCGAAGTAACTTTCAACGACCCATCGCTAGTGCCAGGTGAATTTCAAACAACCCTAACACTGATTGACCAGCACCAGGTAAGTTTGAAAATAACCCTAACGCTGGTTGACTAGCGACCACCTTAGCACCGGTTGACTTAGCGCCGGTTGTATTTTTTGAGAGGTCAGCGCCGGTTGGACATTCGCAAGAAACCATGATCACTACACCTGATGCCAGTTGTATTCCAAACAGCTAATTGTCACCGACTCTAGGTTGTAGCAGTGTATGCTCTACCAATATCTCTAGTAGAGTTGCACCCAAGCTGTTATGTGTCATCCCTAGTGGACTTGCACTGGGGCCATTGCACCCATATCGTAACCTCCCCAATGAAGTCAAGAGCCATCGCCCATCCCCCAGTAGGAGTCACACTCATACCACAGCTCATTATCCCTAATGGAGTTGGAGTCATGTTTACCCCTACAATCCTCAGTGGGACATCTTCACACCATGCTACCTTATTCCCAGGGAGTCGACATACCTGTCATAAGACAATTCTCCATAGAGTCTCATCTTTCACCCTAGAGAATACGCTTACCCCCTTTAACCCTAGTGAATTCCACCTCTGTTGGTCATCCTTCATCGAGTCTCCATTTCCATCTGAGCCCTCCACTTGTGTATGGCCTTAACCATTTTATCCCCAGAGAGTAAGATTGTCATCCACAAACCTATTCCCCATGAAGCCTCGCCTACATGGCGACCCACACAATGGTTTAGATGGACGACCCTAAACTCCATGGTCCAAACTATATGATCTTAAATTGTAGCTGTGGTCTAGATGCATGACCCTAAACTTCATGGTCCAAACTATATGACCTTAAATTGTAGTTGTGGTCTAGATGCCTGACCCTAAACTCCATGGTCCAAACTATATGACCTTAAACTGTAGCAAAGGTCTAGTTGCACGACCCTAAACTGCTCGCTCCATACTGCATGACCCTAAGCTTCTCAGCCCCATGGTCCAAACTATATGACATTAAACTATAGCTAAGGTCTAGTTGCACGACCCTAAACTACTCGGTCCATATTGCATGACCCTAAACTGCTCCGTCCCATGGTCCAAACGATATGACCTTAAACTGTAGTGGAGGTCTAGTTGCACGACCTTAAACTGCACAGTCCTAGTTGTATGAATTTAAACTGCATGACCAGGATCCAGCTGTATGACCTTAAACCATAGTGCATGTCCTAGTCGCTTGATGATAAAAGGCTCAACACCATGGTCCAAACTATATGACCTTAAATTGTAACGGATGTCTAGTTGCACGACCTTAAACCGCACAGTCTTAGTTGTATGACTTTAAACTGCATAACCATGGTCCCGCTGTATGAACATCCTGCTGAAACATAGTGCACATCCTGCTACCATGATGATAAAGTGCTTCACACAGGTTCAGGACGTGTGACCATAAACCTATCCCCACGTACGAGCACATGCCTTTACATGCATTTTCACACACGCCTTCCCTAATCTTCTTGTTAGTATGCATGTGCCATCTTCATAACACCCCAGTGTATCCATTCACTTTGTCACCATATATCATTCCCCCGTGAGTCTCACCCGCGCTCAAAAAATGATGAACCATCTCGCCATCCAACCTTGTTGTAAGTTAGTGAGTCACCAAAAATGTCCGCTCACATTTCATACATTATCCGTCCTTCATAGGTAGCCTCGAGCCATCTCCCAAAGTGAGTCAAACCACCACCATACTCACTCCATGGCCTTCATAGACTGCCATTCATAACCATCATGGTTAAGCCGTATGACCTTAAACCATAACTCACGTCCTGGCCGCATGACGATAAACTGCTTCGCACAGGTCCCGAATGAATGACCTTAAAACACGCCTTCACAAACAAAAAAGAGAAAAGAATAATGGGCATGGTGTATACCCGAACAAGGGAACACCATGAGTAAAAACAACGGATGGTCATGGTCACGAAACCATGAGTAAAAGAGTTCCATGAATAAAAGAAAAAAAAAAGGGGCACGGTGACAACCCGAAAGGACATTGTGAGTAAAATGATCAAAAAGGGTGGACATGACAAAACGTTCGTGAGAAAAAGAGCCCCAAATAAAAAAAGAAGTTAGTGAAAACTGTTTCTACGACGTCACTTCCCCAGTCCAAGTGAACTCACAAAGGGCACTCGGAGCAATAAAATCCGCTTGATGCAACATTCACTTCCACAGGCGGCTCAGCCAGCACTCCCTTCATTATCAAGAAGTTCAACAGAGTGTAGATATTAAAATCATCCCTTATCTTCTTTCTTCAGCCCTGGGTGAATAGGTAACCCAGTCAATATCCTTCTTCAGTCTTGGCTGGACAGGTAACCCAATCGACACCCTTCTTCAGTCCGAGGTGAACAGGTAGCCCAGTCGACATCCTTCTTCAAGGCTGGGTGACAACGTAGCCTAGTCATTATCCCTTCTTCAAGGACCATCCCTTCTTCAAGGCTGGGTGACAACGTAGACCAGTCATTTTCCCTTCTTCAAGGGTGCGTGATAATGTAGCTTAATCATTATCCCTTTTTTAAGCACCTTCTCCCCACGCATGAAATGTGCATGCCTTTTCCCTCTCTTATGAACCTTCTCCCCATGCATGAAATGTGCATGCCTTATCCCTCTCTTATGGACCTTTTCCCCATGCATCAAATGTGCATGCGTTCTCCTTCTCTTATGGACCTTCTCCCCATGCATGAAATGTGCATGCCTTCTCCTTCTCTTATGGACCTTCTCCCCATGCATGAAATGTGCATGGCTTCTTCTTCTCTTATTGAAGTTCCCCCCATGTATGAAATGTGTGTGTCTTCTACCTCTCTTATGGACCTTCTCCCCATGCATGAAATATGCATGCCCTCTCCTTCTTCTATTATGGACCTCTCTCTTCATAAGGTTAAGTGACAAAGTAGCCTAGTCAAGGCAAGAAACTGACAAAGTCAGGGTGGAACCTGCCCTCGACTTGAGGGTACTCTGATCATCAAAATCAAACCTGGTGTAGCACCAAACAACATCGTCAATTTGTCTCTTCTCCCCCTAAAGTCTCCATGGATGGACCCGCGAACAATGCATCCCTACATCTGAGCATCTTAGTTACACCGTTACATGAATCTCCTCGGTATGCACGTGGTCTTGTGGCTAGGAAGGAAAAAAGTAAAAGCTGAAGGAAACTTTCTGAATGATTATCCTTCTCACTTCTCTTAAAGCACAACATGCGGCGGGGTAAGTTGTTTGAATGTATTTTTCAGCATCTTAGTCCCAAGTAGGAAGCAGGTCAATAAAGTCTATAAAACATTGGAAATTCTCAATAGTCTCAAAATGGCCCCAGAATTGTTCAAGATCTTCATTAACACTTCAAAAGACCACTTGAAAAGTTTCATCACGATCAGACATGTCTAGGGTAGTAAACACAAAGAAAAACATTCAGTGAAATCAGTCTTTAGCAACCTGAAATAGACCCTGTAACTAGAGTAATAAGTTTGGTGTGTCAAATAGCTGTGGGACCATCACCATTAGATCAGGCATGGTCAAAAACCCTTATGGGTTAAGTTTCGGCTTAATCAGGCACTCAGAGTCAAAGTTATGGGTAAAATACTGAAAAGGGATAAGCCACACACTATTCTCGTGTGGCCTAACTCCATCAAAACGCCATTAAAGGTGGTTATTTTTACAGTCATGGGTGGTCATGTTTCTGGGCCTATAACTCACACGTTCCAAGTCGGTTCGCTGCCAAATTTGGTTAGCGTGTTCGTCTCATCGAGACGAGCGATTCGATATGGACGCCCGAGCAAGGAGAAAAACTAAATGAAAGACTCTGATTCATGAAGGAAATTGCCGAAAATTCAATAGCAGCATGCCTCATGAGAGCAACCGGATCAGGACTTTCGGATACCCGATCGACACAAAATTAATTGCAATATGTGCATGAGGTCCGAGGCTATCTCTGGTCCGAGCCTCACATACGATGAACGGTTGGATTTCACACATGAAGGCGTTAAAGATGCTGTAAATTCCGGCCACTGGATTTTAAGATTTCGGCCAAAAACTCAAAGACATCAAAATCTTCATCCGGACACGAAATCGAGTTATGTTTGTTGCAACACCATCGTGACGACATGCTCAGTGTGATTCAATGAACAAGTCATGAAGAAATATCAAGAAACAAGCACACAATCGATCTGAAATTTTCAAGATTCATCCAAGATTCAAGTCTCATGATCATGGTTAAGAAACATGTTTCATGGCTCAAAGTTGGTATCGAAACGATCGCCATACTGAGCCCTACAAGAAAGCAATAATCTTTCGATCAAATGGCCATTAGAACACTCTCGGGTCAACCATGGAAGATCACGTGAGATATTGGGCAACAGCAGGGACTATTCTCGAATTCCGTATATTGTAGACAGGGGCAAAACATTATTTTTGCACCCAGTTTTAAAATTTCTTTAAATTCAATTAAATCGTAATTACCTTTACTTATTGGGTGTCCACCCATGTTTGGGCCCAATTCTATATAAACAGACACTACCTCATTGTAAAAGGATGCTCGGTTCATTTTTTGAGGATTCAATAGAAATTTCCATTCTTGCTTGAGGCTTTGAATACATCTTAGAGCGAGAGAGAGGAGAGAAGAAAAGGGTCGGTACCCTTCAGGCAGGTAACTTTCTCTCTCCTCCCCTCTTTCTCTCTGCTTCCCTTTTCTCATCTCTCTCTCTCTCCCTCATTACAATTGGTGCAAGCCTAACGTCGATTGGTTCTCCTCTCTCTCATGTCTTTCATCCCTAGCATCAAGTGGGATTTTCCCGCTTTTTTTCTTCTTTCATTCCCAGCACCAGGTGGGGTTTTCCTCTCTTCTTCTTTCATCCCTAATGTCAGGTGGGATTTTCTCTCTCCTCTCTTCCCTAACAATAGGTAAACCTAGTGCTAGTTGGATTTCTCTCTCCTCTCTTCCTTAACAGTCGGTGAACCCCAGCACCAGTTGGGTTTCTCTTCCCTCTCTTCCTTAACAGTCGATGAACCCCAGCGTCAGTTCGATTTCTCTCTTCTCTCTTCCCTAACAGTCGGTGAACCCTAACGTCGGTTGGATTTATCTCTTATCACAGTTGGAAAAGCCTAGGGCTGGCTCGATCTCTCTCTCTTACTTCTGTCTTGTCTCAACCAACGCAAGCCTAGAGCCCGTTGGTTCTCTTCCTCTCTTCTCTTCTGACAATTGGTGAAGCCTAGCTCCGACTATCTTTTCTCTCTCTTCACTTCTAAAATACTCAGCACTGTCTAGCACCGACTGCCTCTTCCTTCCCTCCCTCTTTTATCCTCTTGTCTTTTCTACCCCCCCTCTATTTGTTCCCTTCTTCTCTTACATCATTCTTGCCCCCATAAACATCACTCTGCTATTCTTTTGTTCGACCAAGGGGGATTGAGGTTAGCCTCTCATAGAAGTCCTATTGTCTAACCGTAATATTGTTGTGTCAGGATTGCTTGGCCCGTTTTATTACCACGATAGAGTGACCATCGTGCTTAGCTAGTTAGTACTGATAATGACGTTTAGTAGTAAGTCCGTGAGCTGGTCTTAGTATCGAGCTTGTTGTACTACCACGCAGGCCAAATACTCGCCAACTTGATCCTCTCGCCTTGTCGAACTCTTCTCTCTACAGTCTTTCCTCCCTTCGCTTTCTTGTGTACGTTCATCAAAGAGGAAAAGGGTGAGGTCTGACTCACCTGTCTTACAACCTTTGCCATATATGTGTGTAATTGCAGAAAATAAGAAGAATACGAGCTAAGGGAAGCGATTTTGAACCAGTTTCATTAATGGGAGCGTTTCTTCGTAATCTAAGAGGGCGCCCACGCGAGCCAGCCCGAGTAAGTCCTGAACCCACCTTTAAAATTCCTCTCTCACCGGTTGGTATCACCTGCCCCTGTTCTGAAATGAGGTTCCCAAGAAAGCGATCTAAGAAACGTCCCGGGTCTTCCCTCAAAATCCAAGACGCGTGTCACCCGATCATGCAGATCTGGAGGGCGAGATTGAGGCACCTAACCAGCAGAGGCAGGACATTGCCTAGGAAGCTGGGTCATTTTGATGATGAGGCCATTTGCTTTTTAGGAAACATCGCTATCAAGACAGTAGAGTTTCTCCTAATCCGTCAAAAGTGATGTTTGGGAGGCGAAGTGACGGAGGATTCTACTGGTGAACCTTCAAAAATGACGCCTGGGAAGTGAGGCGGCGGAGAGCTTGACTAACAGTCGATAGAGGCGCTATCGTGATGACGCATGTCAGTATGGTTGGATGAGGTTTTCACGACCCCGTCCCCAACCTTCCAACCTTTCCCTGACGGAGGGCGACCGAACACGGGTTCGTGATACCAAAGTAGCGTTTGTCTCTCAAGTAAGAGTAGATTCAACGCCTATTTCTCGGTAATCAAGCAAACCAAGGAAAGTAAAGGCTTATGTAAGTTTAGAATTTAAAACTTGGCCAAACCATTCATCAAAAATATGTTACATTACATTATATCTCAAAAGTAGTACAAAAGAGTTCAGGGCTCCAGAGCCCAAAGTTACATAATTCTAAGAAAATAATACAGGTACTGCTGAGAACCCGGCTACCTACAGAGTCTAAAATCCTTCTCAGAGTGGTTGCCTCGATCTGTAGCTACGACCTGCACTCCCAACTCCGAACTTGTTACTCTCAGTCTACAGGGAGGGAAAAAAAATAATGGAGTGAGCCTTGAAGCTCAGTAGGTAGATCTAATGCTATGCATTGTTGATGAATCTACCCATGTGCATCAAACAATATATTTGCTCATAATCAGTGGCAGTGCAGTGGCTACGCATCTTGGTCAGCAGATCAGCGCATGGGTTACAGTCATGATATTCAAGTAACAGTGCATCAATTACGAACAATATCAGGCATCAATCAAAGATAATATCATGAAATCAATATCATGCAGTCACTACAACTACAGGAAATCATATTCACCATTCATTCATTACACACTCATTCCTTAATTAACCTACTCCTGCTAGAAGCCCTATCTATCGGGTCAGGCCAATCCCGTTGTTTAGGACTTCTACCATCCCACATGAGGGAGGCTAATGACAAGTGGGTTAATTTGCTTCGTAATACCCTCAACTCACGCACATGGTCCCCAGCGTGCCTTGAGGGTTCAACAGGACTTTACCTTGCAAGGCATATATCAATCGCATATCTCATCTCATGAATCACAAGGAGAGACCCTCCTTTCTCCCCTATGCAGTTCCTATCATTATGCAAGTTAGGGAATATGCCGGCATCACCTCCTCGGTGTATCAATCTCCACTACGATGGGTGCCCCATCGTATAGTAGCCAGTATCAGTAAAGCAGTGGCCAATATTCTTATCAATGAAAGAGTATCATACCCACTACCAATGGGTGTTCCATTGCATAGTGGTCATCCTTAAGGCCTCTATCCAGGCTCGAGCATTCAATTCATTCATGCCAATTCAATGCCTCATAGCAGATGAATCACATTCTCATCATAACAGTATGGCAATCAACACGAAGCTTTCGTTACATGAATCGTAGAATAGCATTTATACATGAATAACATCCATGGCATTTTGGCACTTATCATGAAACTTTCATCATGAAATAATCACATCAATATGGCATTTATCAAATTTCACATAACGCATAATCACATAGTGCCATTCATACAACAATATGGCCTTGAGTATTTATCGCATGAAGATTGTCACATGGCACTCAGACGGTAGTGACATGCACGATGGTACGTGCATGGTGCTACGTGCACGGCATTATGCGTACGATGTTACATGTGCTGCGCTGCAAACATGCAGTTTCACAGACGACAATGGCTAAACCCACACGGCGATGCTCATGCAATTTCACACAGAAGACGATACCGAAACACAAGCGGCAATGCACATGTAGTTACATAGACGGCGATACTCAAACACAAGCGGCATTGAACATGCAGTTTAAATAGACGACGATACTCAAACACAAGCGGCAATGCACATGCAGTTTGTCATGACCGCGCCCCTTGACCCTTGTCGGAGGGCAACAGAGTGCAGGATCTCGATCAAAGATCGCAAACGTCACTCAGGTGGGACTGGCTTAACGCATAAAAACACGGAATCAAGAGAAACCTATGAAAGAAATCTAGAATAAATCCATTCAACAGACAAATATCAATTCAAAAGTACAACCATCTCATTCATTCAATATCAAAAAGTCTTTACAATTCCTTCAAGGCACTACTGACTAAAAAATACAAGAAATGAAAGGCTCATCATATAGCTGAGACCACCAAAACATACTATGAAAGTCTTCAGAGCATAGCTTTCCAACTTCCCAACATCGAGCTTCAACCCCCAAATGGCCACCCACCTTTAGCACGGATGCCACCACTCTTCACTCTACAGTTATGTAAATAGGATGGAATGAGGAGAAAAGCCCAGTAAGCAGATCTACACCATTGTATTTCAACTAGCATAACAATGATATCAATATGCAATATATATATATATATATATATACCAGGTATCAAGTGAAGTCCTTCAACATGCTTCTCAACACTCTAACAGTAATATGATAAAATCAGTTCAATGTACAATGCATAAATCACAATCACCTTACTTAAAGCAAAACAGTAAGGACAGCAGATCACAGTTACAAAAGTAGCAAGGCCTACTCCAGAAGTAGAAGTCCCATCGCTCAGCTTAAACCAATCCTGCCGCTTGAAACCTCTACCCTCAATTAGGAGGGAAGACAATGATAAGTGGGTGCCCCACTTTGTAATGCCGTCACACACACACACACACATCCCCAGCATGCTTTGGGGTTTTCGATAGGTACTGGCCTTGCAAGACACGACCCTCTCCTTATGCCCTTCTGGGGAGAGAGAGCTACACTACCATTGGGTGACCAATTGTGTAGTGCCCATATAGATCTGGGGGGCAAGACCCTCCCAAATATTCACATTCAAATCCTGACTCCCGTCTTATCAGGGGGAGTTAGGGAAAGATCTTAGCTGTCAGCACCATCATTCACATAGTAGGTGCCCATTCACATATCTCATAAGCAGCACAGTACCATCATTCACACAGTAGGTACCTATTTAGATATCACATAAGCAGCATGGTATCATCATTCACACATTCACATATCACATAAGCAGCACGGTACCATCATGCACATAGTAGGTACTCATTCACATAGCATAATATCACATTATGACGATATCAGTATCTCATCATGATAGCAGCAATATCACATTTTGATAGTGGCATATCATATTTAAGCAATATCATAATTACAACACCAGAGTATTAGTGACATTATTCTAGTTACGCCTTACCTCTAAATTTCATGCCTTCAAGGGCAATGATATGCGCTCACCATTAGGGTCGTAACTTTTGGATTTTTTTGAGTTTGAAGATAGTTCTAAAACCAATTTTGTATTGAACACACTTATCTCTCAAATGGGAGTGGTTTGAAGATAATTAAACCCTATTTGTCCTCTTAAAGGGCCAAAGAGGTGATGGTTTACTAGCTGCACCCTACTGTGTACAGTGGACAGCGACATACCCTGCTCCATACCATTCTAACTCCCAAACCGTGAAGCACCTAGTGACAGTCTAAAAATCAAAGTTTAATTCAAGGCATATATCGTTCTAACAATGAAAATTTGAAGGCATTTGGCCTCTATTTGGTGGTTCAAAGATTCTTGCAAAACAAGATAATAGTTCTGAATTTTATTAATACTGTTCATAGTGACATATCTTCATAAAACGAGGTATACCTTTCAATCTAACAAGAGTTTAAAAATAGTTTCTATATGTAATGTTTAGCCCATTCAATGATCTTTCAAATGGTTGTAGATTAGTGGAAAATGAACTTCGTTTGGTAAGCTAAAATTAGTGCCCACAGTGGTATTAGTGAAAAATACAGGAAAACAGTCAACAGTGATATACCCTATCCATTTGAAACATAACTTCATTTTCGTAGATAATTTCGGCAGTGAGAAAAACCAAACATTTAACTAGAATCCCATATCTTTCCAATGTCGGTGATTTGAGGTCAATCTGCCCTTGTTTGACTATTCAAAAGTCTCTTTCAAGAACACACATATTTCTGGAATTTTACAGTAGCATATGACATGTTTCAAGAACACACTTGATAACCTTCATTCCATGGTAAAGGACATGATAACAACCATTCTCTCACAATGTACACATATAACATGGATTTCTTACATAATCTAAGAATCATACCTTCATTCTCAGTATCCACTTCCATTATAGGACAAAAACCCCAAGTTTTAGTGAAAAAGGCGAAATTTCTACCCCACTTACACATTCAATACTCATCTCACAAGCATAAGGCTCATGCATCCTAATGACTACCATGCAATGGTGATGAAGCCATTTACCTAAGCGGCAGTGGCGCCTTCTCAAAAGCTCTTCTTTTACAACTCACTGCCACTACAACAATGGCTGCTCACCAAGTCTCCCCCAAATCTTTGCCTTAGAGAGAGAGAGAGAGATGAAGAATGAGTGGCGTGGGTGAGAGGGTGACTAACTACTCATGATATGGGGCAGTGGCCAAGTGGCACCCACAACACAATAAGTGGCAAACACTCTTCATGCCCGAGCCATGCGCTGCGCCTTGTCCCTTCTTCAGCTGGTGATGTCCACACAGTGTTGCCCATCCTTTATCTCACGCGCGCACATGACATTACCCCCTCTATCATCGAGTGCCTTCTCTCCTTCTCGTTTATCCCCATGTGCCTTCACTGCGCGTACTGCCATACGCTTGCTTGCTCTGCCGCGCGCTCCCATCACCGCATGCATACCACCGTGCACCTCTCCTATGCCTATCTGCCGTGAACACCATCACCACGTGACTTATCGCCACACGAATCACATTGTTGCGTGCCTCATCACTGTGCAACTCTTCTCTCGTTCTATCGCTGTGCGGCCCACACTCTACTTATCCTGTCGTGCACTCAAACTTTAGGGATAGTCCGAGTCCTTACATCATCCCCTCTTAAAAATGGATTTTGTCCCCAAAATAGTCATTTACTCAAATAAATGGGGGTACGTTTCCCTGATTTCATCTTGTTGCTCCCATGTCAACTCCTCTTTTGAATGGTACTTCCATAAAACCCGGACTGGGGAATGTCTTTGTTGTACAAAACCTAGAATTTTCTATCCAGAATCTCAATTGGATGCTCCACATAAGTCAAATCTTCCCTAATTAGGATTGGCTCATACTCCAAAATGTGGGACGGATCGGGCTGATACTTTTTCAATAACGACACATGAAACACATTATGGATATTGGCTAACTTAGGCGATAAGGCCAATCAATATGCCACGCCCACAATCCTTTCTAAAATCTCAAAGGGTCCAATAAATCGTGGACCCAGTTTCCCTTTCTTTCCAAATCTCATTATGCCCTTAGTTAGTGATACCTTCAGAAAAACCTGATCACCCTTAGTTAGTGAGCATCTCTTGAATTAAGGCAATCTTTTCTGAGGTTACTTGAACAATCTCTGGCCCTAAAGGTTTTCTATCACCAACTTCATCCCAACATCTAGGTGATCTGCACTTCCTCCCATACAATGCCTCAAAAGGTGCCATCTGAATAATGTCCTGAAAATTATCGTTATAAGAAAACTCTATTATAGGTAGATGATTATCCCAGTTTCCCTGGAAATCTGAAACACAAGACCTCAACATATCTTCAATGGTCTGTATGGTTCTTTTTTACTATCCATCTGTCCGAGGGTGGAAAGCCCTACTAAAAGTGAGTTTGGTCCCCATAGCCAACTGTATGCTATTCTAAAACCTTGAACTAAATCTGGGGTCTCTATCGGACACAATACTAATAAGCACCCCATGCAATCTTACTATCTCCTTGATGCATAGTTGGGCTGGCTTATCCATGGTATAAGTAGTACGAACCGGCAAGAAATGAGCGGCTTTAGTGAGTCGATCCACAATAACCTAAATACTATCATGTCCCAAACTTGATCTTGGCAGGCTAAACACGAAATCCATAGTTAGGTACTCCCATACGTAAGGGTTGTAACTGTCCAGCATGTTTTGATGTTCAGCCTTCACTTGCTGACAAGTCAAGCACTTGAAAACAAATTTTGCTACTTCTCTCTTCATATTATTCCACCAGAACACTCTTCTTAAATCCTAATATATTTTTGTGCTCCCTGGATGTACCTTATAAAGGGAGTAATGTGCCTCTTCCAAAATAGCCCTTTTTACCTCCTCATTGTTGAAGACACAAACTCGATCTTTAAATATTAGTATTTTATCATCGCCCAACGTAAAATCCTTCCTCGAAAATTTTTCTGAGCTGAGGATCTTCCTTTTGTGCTACTTGGATTTGTTGAAAGGATCTTCCTTTTGCGCTACCCTTATACATGAAATCATTCCTTTCCCATCATCAAGGGGAAGAGTTGGGAGTCATTCTACTACATCTACTAGTAACTTCATCTCTCGAACCTTCATGTGAGTCATTGATACCACAGGCATCCTACTTAAAGCATCGTCTACAACATTAGACTTACCCAAGTGGTAATTGATGGTACAATTAAAATCATTGAGCTAGTTCATCCATCTTCTTTGTCTCATAATCAATTCTTTTTGAGAAAACAAGTACTTGTGGCTCTATTGGTCAGCGCACACTTTAACTTGAGTCCCGTACAAATAATGTCTCCAAATGTTTAGGACAAAAACCACGGCTGCCAATTCTAAATCATGAGTGGGATAGTTCTGCGCGTACGGCTTTATCTGCCTGGAAGCATAGGCTATAACCTTTTTCCTTTGCCCTCATACTCACCCAAGCCCTTTGTGTGAGACATCAGTAAAAATTACAAAATCTTCATTCCCTCAGGCAAGGTCAGTACCAGAGCTGATGTCAGTCTCTTCATTAATTCCTGAAAGCTTCTCTTGCAATTATCGGACCATACAAACTTAACTTCCTTTTAGGTTAGGGGGGTCAAAGGAAATGCCATTTTCGAGAACCCCTCTACAAAACGCCTGTAATAGCCCGATAGCCTTAAGAAACTGTGAACTTCAGCTACATTCCTTGGTCTTTCCCATTTACGCACATTTAAGCACAGCCTCAATCTCACAAGGATAACCTACAATCCCCTCTTTGGAAATAATGTGCTCAACAATAAGGGCCTGAAGACTCTGTTCATCAGATCCATAAACACAACCAGTACATTCATTAATCCAAAAGGCCGACTAAGAACTCTTAAATGCCATATATCTCGGTCGACTGGCTGACTTGATTGCACAATGGACGTGGGTTGAGTGATGGGAGTTTGAGGTTTTGAAAGAGACTGGGTGCATGGGATTAAAGGGGTTCTAGGGAATCAGAGAATTTAAGGTAATGGGATTAGGAAGGAGCCCAGGGAGTTGTAGGATAGGAAGACTAGTCTTTGGATTAAGGGTCAGTGGCGGACTGGGGAACTTCAAAGTGCTCGACTTCTGAGGTGGAAGCTGTAGTGTCTTGCTTGATCTGAGATTTATCTACCCTGTGGTGTGTATTGCTCCTGAAATTTGCACCATGTGGCGAGCTCCCTGAGAATAGGAGTCTTGCCCATTTGATTCTCTCAATCTCTGCTCATAGTCAGGCTCAGGTGGCCATTGGGGTTTCTTTGGCTTCGACTTTTGCGCTTCTTTGAAGAAGGTGGCTCTGCCTTGGCTTTAGCTGCTAGGGCATCAACAACTATTAATAATTTTGCTGCCTGTGCGAGATTCTTTCTCAATCATTTCCATTTCATCCTTCTTATATTGAATTCTGCAAGTTCTCGGTCTAAAGCCTCAAAATCGGGACATATCAAAGTTGTACCTACAAGAGAAGAGGAAGAAGAAGGAGAAGAAGCAGAATAAGAAGAAGAAGAAGGAGAAGGTTCAGAAAATGGGGGACTTTTAAGGTCGTTCCCTTCACCAGGATTGGATGGGTGCAAGGGGTCTTTTGGGTCTTTCCCTTGCTTAGACAGTTGGGGAGTACTTTTAACGTTGTAACCCTCATCGGATGTATGCTGAGTGGAAGATGGCACAGGGATGTGTTCTTGACAGGATGAAGAAAGAAGAAGGATCGTGCCAAGGATGAAGTCCAGTAAAGTTGGCAACGGAGGAAGGAGCCTGAGAAATTCCTGCTCAACTATGGGTTGACCCGTCTTGTTTCTTCGATGAGTAGCCCTTGGTGCCCACCTTTTTCTGGTTTTCTGAGGTAATGTGTAATTCGTCTCGCAGAGCTGGCGAACAGTCTTAGCATGACGCCTCAAAGACTTGAGTCTGGTTTAGCCATGGTAGACTATCCATGACTGGGGAATCAAGGGTTTCGTAGAGTCTAAATCATTGATAAGAAGGTCTTGCTTTGGGATATCTCCTTGCCCCAATGGAGAAGTGACTTGAGGGTTACTTACAGGGATACTGTAAAACTCCTGACACTCCCACGTTTTCTTTGGGAATGTATCAAGGAAACATGTGCATTCTGACAAGCAATGGCCTCTTATCTGATGGTATGGGCACCAACAATCTTCGATCCCCTTAGTAAGGCGAGAAGGTTGCCTCCTTTGCTTCAGTGTGATTATGCCTTCTTGAAGCATGGTAACGAAGAAGGCGTAGAGGATACCAGGTAAGTCGTCTTCCTCTTGAATGATTACAGCATGGAAGGCCTCGGCTGCCCCGAAGGCCATCTTTAATCTGGCACTTCTAAATCAGGGCCTCAATAATATCCTTCAGCATGTAGCAGTCATCTATGGGATGATTGATCCTCTTATGGTAAGCATAATAATTCACCTGAGTGTCAAGGTCGGATTGCTCAAGGAATTTGATTTCTGGAAGCTAGTTCATATTCTATTTTAATAATAGTCGGAACAGCACATGGATCGATTCCTTCTTGAAGGGATAGACCTTGTTCCAATGCTTGGAAAAATAATCACCCCGATCAAGGTTGGTTGGTGGAGGTACCTGATTGTACGATGGTTGTTGCTTGCTAGCCTGCGGTGTTATGTTTATCGTAGTTACCCCTTGGAGAGGTCCAAGGTTTGGGAGGGAGCCTTCTTTGAATCAGTGACCATGACGGCTGCACCGTGCGTTATTCCAAGAGCTATCATTGCCCTAGTTGTTCGTTGAACTTGTAGATGGTTGTCTTGTCCCACCATGGTGGCATGACTATGTGAACTGATTTAGAGATAAACTCTGACATGGAGGTTGGATTTAGAGGCCTCGACATGTAGAGCGATTTCGGGTTGCATGTTCCGCATGCAAGTTTGGACTGCTTCCTTCTCAAGAATAGGATTAGGATGGAGGGAAGAAAAATTTCTCCATCTTGATATGAACTGATCCACGGGCTCATCAGGGTCTTGAGTCAGGCTCAGAAGTTCAATGGTTTGAACCTCTCTCTCGACCTCATAGAAGTGCTGATAGAATAGCTTCTCCATCTCTTCCCATGTATGGACTGAGTTTGGAGGAAGTCGAGCATACCATTGGAATGCTGAGCCATCGAGTGTCTCAATGAACTGTTGGAGAAGAAGCCTCCTGCCAGCCGTTATTTCTCAACATGCCGCCTGGAAGTGGGCGATATGTTGGTTTGGGGAGGTGGTTCCACTGAATAGGGGAAACATCCCTTTCCTATAATCTGAGGGGAACGAGACCTGATCAATATAGGAGGTGCATGTGCTCCCGGAATTTGTCTGTTCTTTAGGCTATGGGTGACCATAACATCAATATCTGACTGATAGACCGGATGGGGGACATAATTGTCTTGTGAGGTAGAAGGAGGAGGCTGCCATGGAGGTACACCATCAGAGTGATGGGAATTGACCTCATGGTTAGCAGACTGGCATGCAGCGTCAATACGATTAATCTTTTCCATCATCGCGTGCACCATATCCTCAAACCTGTTCATGCGATCCTCCTGAGCATCACTGGGTTCCCTTACGACCATTATGCTGACTGTTTCACTTTGGGGGTTAATGTTAGTGGCAATTGAGGGCTTGCGAACTTTGCAGGTCATACATGGTAGGTTAATTAGTAGGGGTCAGCGTCCCTGACTAAACTCGACTCTTGTACGCTGATCGCATTTGGACCGATTCTTGACGGTCTTGGGACCGTGGCTGCTGAGTGGCTGGGTCTTCTTCTGCGATAGTAACCATAGTGCAAGGCTCATGGAGCTCTTCTTCAGGCTTCGTAAAAGGGATTCGTGTGAAGAGGGTCGTCAAAATTGGCTGTTTTAACAATCTTGGACACCTCCCTAGTCAAAATTTAGAGACCTCTATTACGTTTAGCCTTGAGATTTTGATGGACCTCATGCCCAACCTGTGATCTAGGTCACGGCTGATCAGCTCTTCTTACGCAAGAGACAGTTGTCTCCATCAGGTGCGGCAACGGATGAGGGCTAGGAACTAGAGTCATCTTGGGCCAGGGAGGATGAAGGACTCGATCTTCCATCAGTTCCATGCCTCGAGCTCTCTTATGAGCTCCAGAGAGATGGGGCAGGTTTAGGATGGTACTCTTGGGGAAAACCTTCAAGTACTAAGGTTGAAGGTGCTTGCTCGATGAAGAATGAGCAGGCAGGGTTGACCCATGAAGAGGCTTAAGTAGAGAGCAAGGGGAAGCCTGAGATGGCGACACGTGTGCCTCCTTGAAGAAATATTACGGGCTACCTGAGGGTCAACCCGGGCTCGAGAAAGTGGTCAGACCTTAGGAGGCCAAGAATTACGAGTAGGTGTCTATAAGAGAGTAGGTATAGGGCTGCCCCTTACAGGGTGGGCTTGTGTGTGCTGAATAGGAGGACGAGAAGGTCGTCTCCTGTGTACTCGGGTTGGCGTTGCCCCTAGTAGTGAAATTCATATGAGTAGCATGCACAAGACCTGGCCTTGGAAGGTTCGATCTTGGACATGGACTCGAGGTAACCAAAGGGTTGCCCCGAGGTGTGTCTTGAGTGGGTGACTCATGAGCCTTGTGGTGTGTGTGAGGGGTGGAGACCGCGAGGTTTCTGCCTCGATCTGTTGAGCCTCTAGGGATAGAGACCAATGGTGCAGAAGTGTGGCGGTAGCCTTATGGAGACCCATACAAGTAACGACAGCTTGTTTGCCTTTCGCAGAAAGGGACATGGCAGCCTTCCCACATACATCAGAAACAGGATCGGTACGTGATTTGCAGGTGGCTGGGTGCATACTGTGTGTGGCAACAGAAGTACTATCGATGCAGGGCACCTTGGTGGAGTTTCCACCAGAGTGATGAGATGTGGAGTGAGGGATTTTTAGGTTCCACATCACACCTGTCCAGGTTAAGACCCGAGAGCTAGACAAGGGGTCTTTGTTCAAGAGGATGCTCGAGAACGAATTTGAAGGCACTTGTTCCATAGGGACACTCTCGAATATGAGGATAAGAAAATCCCCAATGGGCTAGAGAACCCGCAAGCCATAAGTGAATGTGAAAAGATAATGAAAGCAGGAAATAAAAGAAGAAAATAGCCAAACAAGAATGATCCGACTAAGGGATAATAAGTCCCCAGTGGAATTGCCCAGCTGGTTAGGTGCCTCGATCTCGCCCTTCGAATCCTGAATGATCGGGCAGCACGCATCTCGGGTTTCGAGGGAAGACCCGAGACATTTCTAAGATCGCTGTCTCAGGAACATCATTCGAGAATGAGGGCAGGTATTACCAATCGGTGAGAGAGGAATTTAAAGGTGGGTTTGGGACTTACTCAGGTTGGCTCACGTGGGCGCCCTCTTAGATCATGAAGAATCCCCCCTGTAATAAAACAAGATCGGAATCATCTCCCTTGGTTCATATTCTTCTTATTTTCTACTTTTCTACAATCACACATACATATGGCAAAGGTTGAAGCGTAATGTTTTCCATGGTGTGTACTAGACCGGACATAGCATATTAGGTTGGTGTTTTGAGTCACTTTATGGAAATTCTCGGAAAAGCTCATTTGGAAGGTACAAAATGGGTTCTTCGTTATTTGAGAGGCACAAGTGATTAAGCTATGATATTTAGCAAAGGCTCAAGACACATTCAAGGCTATGTTGATGCAAAATTATGCAAGTGATATTGATAGAGGAAGATCAACTACCGGCTACGTTTTCAACTTTGCAAATGGACTGGTAAGTTAGATGCCTAAGCTTCAATCAACGGTGGCATTGTTCAACACCGAGGCAGAATACATGGCGGGGACCGAAAGAAGCAAAGAAGTGGTTTGCCCTCAAAATCTTATGAGAGAATTGGGTGGGTATCAATTCTAAGCCCATGAAAATGCTTTGAGGCATCTTTTCCTAATATAAGGACACCTAGATTCTAGTTACTAGTCTATCCAAATCATTGTAAAGACACTTCTAAGACTCTCTAGGCTAAGAATCTTATCTTGACTGATTTGATACCATACTTGTCATGACTCCGCTCCCTAACCCCCTATGTCCCATACCAGAGGGCGACAGAGTGCGAGATCGCAAACACAGAGGTCGTGTACATAACTCAGTTGGGAGTGGTATCAACATGTATTAAAAGTACGGAATCAAAGTAGACTACAAAAGACGATAAAACTCATACATTAAACGACAGAAAACTGAATAAATTTAAACCATTAACTTCATTTATACTCAAAAAGTCTTTACAATAAAGTTCGAGGCTTACAAGCCTTACATTCATCTCAAAATATTACATCAACAGAACAACACATGGCAACGCCACCAGACACCTACAAAGTCAAGAAGAGGGTCCTGACCCAGCTTCAACTCCAACCACCTACTATCACCGTTCTGCCACTCGCCACATGCGATCAGGTACTAGTTCTCTACATGGATGAAATAAGCGGAGTGAGAAATAAGCTCAGTAAGTAGATCATTGCCCCTTACATTCCGGACTATCAGTAAGTACATAATTATATGTTCATGATTTGTCAGAATTTGGATTTGTTTCACAGAATGTGATCGCACGTCAAAGTTTATATAAGTGTTGTATAGATATATTCAAATGCTCTTACAGAATACAGAATTCGAATAAGCAGAACAGAAACAAGCTACTCCTGAAGTAGAAGCCCTATTTATTAGGCCAACCCAATCCCATGGCTTCGGACTTCTACCATCACTCAAGAGGGAAGACAATGACAAGCAAACATCACTTCGTAACGTCTTCACACACACACACACAGTCCCCAGCGTGCTTTGGGGTTTTTGATAGGCTGAGGCCTTGCAAGACACTACCCTCTCCTTGCTACTCACATCCTGAGTGCAACCCTCCCAACTACTCACATCCTGAGTCTCGTCCTATGATGGGGAGTCAAGGAAGAATCATGTGGCAAATCCATGCTCACATGTCTAGGTGAGGAAAGTCCATGCTCTCACTTTCAGAGTCTGACTGAATATCACATATATATATCATTGTGCGGCAAACCCGTGCTCACACATACAAAATTAGAGGGCTCACTACCAATGATAGGGAGCAAGGAGAGGGTAGTGTCTTGCAAGGCCTCAGCCTATCAAAAACCCTCCCAACTACTCACATCCTGAGTCTCGTCCTATGATGGAGAGTCAAGGAAGAATCATGTGGCAAATCCATGCTCACATGTCTAGGTGAGGAAAGTCCATGCTCTCACTTTCAGAGTCCGACTGAATATCACATATATATATATCATTGTTGAGGGGGTGCAACCCTCCCAACTACTCACATCCTGAGTCTCGTCCTATGATGGGGAGTCAAGGAAGAATCATGTGGCAAATCCATGCTCACATGTCTAGGTGAGGAAAGTCCATGCTCTCACTTTCAGAGTCTGACTGAATATCACATATATATATCATTGTGCGGCAAACCCGTGCTCACACATACAAAATTAGAGGGCTCACTACCAATGGAGGATCCATTGTGTAGTAGTCAGATATCAGAATTCATATAACAAAGTTAGACAGTATGAATATCACATAATGGCCAAGTTAACATCAAAGAATAGCGATTTCAGTAGCACAGCACAACAATATCAGTATCACCTAATGACTGTATCAGTAACACAGAGTAATAGTTTCAGTGTCACATGATAGCATTTCTTGTAGTTTCAGATAGTGACATCCTATGAAAGTAAGGCCATAACTTTTGATTCGTTTGGAATTTAAAGATAGTTTCAGGAATAATTTTGTGCTATACACAACTATCTTCCAAATAGGGGTGGTCTGAAAGTAATTGGACCTTATTTGGACCTTCAAAAGTGCCCATGAGCAGAGACTCTTCGTCTAAATTTGCTGTGCAGTAAAGACAGTGACATGTCTTTGAAATTTTGTTCATGACTTGAAATCAAGAACGAATTTCAAAAGTACTCAACATGTGAATTGCAGCTAACTCATAAGACATTCAAATGGCCATGATTTGGAATAAAATGGATACATTTTGTTCAGTCAAACTCAGTGACATCAGAGGCATAAACTCTGTTCTTTTACCAAAACTATCCACAGTGATATGTTTTCGTAAAATGATAAATAACTTTCAATCTAAGAAGAATTTATATATGGTTTCTACATCAAAGTTTTAGCCCAGTCCTATATATTTCAAAAGGCTGTGGTCTGATAGAAAACGGATTTCTTTTGGTTGGCGAAAACAAGTGATCACAGCAGGGTTAGTGCAAAATCTAGAAAGACAGTCAAACAATGACCTACCCGTATTCTTCAAAACATATCTTCATTTTCACAAGTAATTTCGACAGGGACCAAAAACAAACATTATACTAGACTTGTATATATTTCCAACGGCAGTAGTTTTGTATCATTTGGACTTCAATAAGTCAAGAAAACTCTCAGTACAACAAAAGTAACATTTTTGGAAATTGTAACAGTATGCTAGTAGTGACATCCATGCACATTTCACATCATATCCTCCAATCTATCAAGAATCTCGTCTAAACATATGAATCAAAATGAAATTAAACTCAGATATACTTCTAACGGTCTTCATTTGAGGTGATTATGAGATCATTGTTGAGTCAACCAGGTGTTACGAAAATATGAATAGTCTCTAGATTTTCACAGTCCAGCCATGGCATGCATCAAGGATCACTCTGCAACTTATAAATTATGCAAGACAACAACATGAGACCAAAACCAATCTAAACTAGATTCACAAGAGAAACAACCCACAAATTTTTAGATTCAACTGATATTACAGCAGTGCATAGCATGATACACAAAGAAGGCTAAATTCCTCGAAAAACAGAGCACAACAACACACATACAGCTCTATTCTTCTAACACAATTCCTATGCAATCGCATGCCAAAAATCATGCTTGAAATCTTGCTTCAATTCATTCACCATTTAACTTTATTCATGCTTTAATTCATGCCTCATACAACTTGGTGCAACGGGGTAGAGATCCACTTACCTAAACAACAATGGTGTCATCTCCACTCCTCTTCTCACAGCTCTCACCCGCCCAACAGTGGCTGCCTAGCATAACATTAATACGCTGATTCTCGTATTTCGTATTAGGAATAGATGAGGTAGAACTCCTAGCCAGAATTGTAGGACTTTGGGAAGCAATATGACTTCTACTACTCCTTTAAGGATTAAATTGTATTTGGACTTCCCCACTAGGGAACTCTATTATAGAATTAACATTAGAATTCTGAACGGGTCTCGAAGGGGTTCATTTTGTAGATTCCATTGAGTTGGTAAATTTACCTGATTCCATGTTATAGTCTTGGGAACTATCAAATTTGATTTTTCTATGTTAGTTTGGAAATACAAGGTTTGTCCCCTTTTGTCCATCTTCTTCACATCTTCTTCACATTGGGGCATATATTATTCATAACCTTATAGCAAATTCTATATATGACTGCAACATTTTGGGACCTAGTTTCCATATCAAACCCATCAGTTTTGAGATTTTAAGTTAAAACCTTTAGAAGATTAGGGTCGGTTAAAGAAACTGAAAAATTTGGATAACAATTAAAGTATATAGGGCCTTCATAGAGGCTGGATTCAATGGTCCCAAGTAAGGAATCAAAAAAATTTCTCTGTCTTACGTCGATGGACTGAATTATTGAGTTCAGTACGAATTAAAGATTTAACTGCAATTTGGACTATCCCTATGTGTAAATAATTATATCTTTTTTTTATATGTTCCTCTATTCTGTCTTTAGATATAAGAGATATTGTATTTTGAGATTCAAGAATAGAAACAGTCTTTTCAATAGTTTTTAAGCATAATCACTTTTAAATTGGAAAGAACCTTTTCTATAAATTTTGCAAGTAGGAACTTGGGGAATATTCCAGTTTTGCATGCTTTTTTCTATATTAGATATAATTATTTCCTCAGTATTTTTTATACTGCTTATATGAGAGCCTGAAGAGCTAGCATTATTGCTTAAATTTTGAGATATATTCCCAAATAAGCTTGTCATTGAGTCAAGAACGTATTTACATATTTCCTGTTTCACTGTCAACGAGAAAATAGCACTAGCGACTTAAGCCCTACGCATACATGCTCAACCACGACATAGGGTTCGACAGGACAAGGCGTACTGTCACTTACAACTTTAATAGGTTACTTATTCTGGAAACAAAAAAATTTAAGTAATGAAACTAGATAGTGAAACTTGGGTCGGATACCATTTCTTTCATTTCAATCAAATGTATATATGTATATATCAAATGTATATATGTATATATCTAAATGTATACATGTACATATATATACATATGTACAGGTATACATATGTCTATATATGTGTATCTATATATATATATATATATATATATATATATATATATATATACACATACATACACATATATATATATGTATATAAATATATAGATACATATATGTACATATACATATATATATGTACAAACATATGTACATATATATCTATGTATATGCATATATATCTTTATATATATATATATATACATTTAAATATATATGTATGTGTATATACATGTATATTTAGATATATACATATATATGCATATATATATATACATAACATATATGTATATATGTATATATGTCAATATACATTTAAATATATATATATATACATTTAAATATGTATGTACATGTATATTTACATATATACATATACACATATATGTAATGTATATATATATATTTAAATATATATATATATTTAAATAATATATGTAATGTATATATATATATATTTAAATATATATACATATGTATATTTAAATATATATATATATATAAATGTATATTTGTATATATAAATACATATACATGTGTATATATACATAAATATGTTTACATACATTTATATATGTACATTTATATATAAAATATTTACATACAAATGTTTATGTATATTTAAATATATATATATATATATATATATATATGTATTTTTGTATATATAAATATATACACATCTTTATATATACATAAATATGTTTACATACATTTATATATGTACATTTATATATAAAATATTCACATATAAATGTTTACAGTTTTTCCAAATATATACATTTGTATATGTAAATATACATATATAAATTTAAATATATTTATATATAAATATGTAAATATAAGTAAATATGTATAAATATATATTTAAATACATATATGTAAATATAGATTTATATGTAAATACATTTATATACATTTACAATTACATATATGTAAATATATTTACATGTTTGTATTTATGTATAATATACGTATATTTACATATTTACATATTTACATGTATTTACATATATGTAAATAAATATATTTACATGTATACATAAATATATATGCATTTATATATGCATATACATATATGTATACATATATACGTATACATATACATATGTATACACATACATATATGTATACATAAACACTTATATACCAATACACATATATATGTGTATATGTGTATACATAAAAAAAGGCATATTTATACATGTATACATATAAATACATGTATATAAATACACATAATATATGTATTTATGTGTATATTTACATATATGTATACACATGTATACATGTATACATAATTATATATTTATGTATATTTATATATACATGTAATTATATAAATACATAAAATATATACATATATGTAAATATAAAAATACATGTAAATATGTATTTACATATGTACATATAAATACATGTAATATACATGTATGTAAATGCATGTGTATTTTAATGTAAATACATTTATTTATACACATATTTACATGTAAACACATATTTACATATAACTACGTAAATACATGTAAATACATATTTAAATTTATATATAAATATGTAAATATGTAAACATATATATGTACATGTAAATATACATTTACATCTATTTTTATAAGTAAATATAAATATAAATACAATTATATATATGTAAATATACATTTACATATATTTTACATATTTACATATATATGTTTAAATATATGTATATTTATATATGCATATTTAAATATATGTTTTATATATATATTTACATTTTATATTTAAATATACATATTTAAACATATATATAAATATATGTATATATATATAAATATACATATAAATATATGACATCATACATGTAAATATATTTATATGATGTCATATATGTATATTTACATATATTTACATGTATATGACGTCATATATGCAAATATATATGTATATGACGTCATATATATATGTATATCCAGATATATAGATATATGAATATGTATATGTATATATGTATATACATATATATATATATATATGTACATATATACGTATATTTTATACGTATATGAATGTATATATATATATATACAATATATGTTTAAACAATATATATATATATATATATAGATATATATATATTTATATATATATATATATATAGGAAAATATGAGATTAGCCCACTAGCTCATTTGAACAAATGAGCCCATCGGCCCAGATTCAATCTGAGCCGATCTGAGAATCACGGATGTCAGAGAGTACGTGAATTTTATTTATATTTTAACATATCCAAATAACTTAAAATTTTAGGTGTGTATTATTCTCATCAAGGCGCCCCTAATAAAAATGTAAATCAAATTATCTGTAAAATAAAATGACCAAAATACCCCCGACACTCTCAAGGGTATTTTGGTCAATTTATTTCATGTAAAATACTTTTTTGATATTTTTCAAAAATTCATCTATTTTTTATGAACATACACCTAAAATTTCAAGTGATTTCGATTTATAGAAAAAAAACTAAAACTCAAACACTAGTAGACGTCTTTGATCGTCAGATCGGCCTAGAATCAACTTGTGCTCAAAAGGGCTTAACCATTGTCAAAAAGCAGGCATCTCTACCACAAAATATAGGGTAAAAATCTATTAAACAAGCCTATTTTTTATCAATAAGGATCTAAATCACAGGTTGGATATAAAATACCAAACTTTCAGATGGATCCAAAGTGACCAAAGCACAGGAATGGGTCTAAATTGATGATTTAGAGGAAAAAAGTATGCAACATGCAAAATTTTATATATTCAGCATTATGTGGCTACTAGGAAAAGGGCATGGCAATAAAATTATCAACCAATAAGAGCTATGTGCCAAAAACCTCTCATAGAACCAACTTAAAAGCTATGACAAAATCCATTCAATTATAACCAAATAAGTGGAACAAATAGATAACCACTTATCTAAGGAAAAAACAAAACGTAGAAAATCAAACACATAAGACCCACATCCTAGCTGAACCAACACAAGTGATATAGCAAAAATCCAGCTTTTCTTCTTACAAATAAGAAGTATCAATTTAGTCAAACTGCACCATTCGTGTAAGCATTTACCACTATTCATTTTCAATTTTTAATAAAATCCAATCATTTACCAATAAATTAAACTTACCCAACTTATTGAGCCTCCAAATATCAACATAAATATCAATTAACCTCAGCCATCTCTTTCGCTCAATCCAATTTTGAGAAAGATCATATTGAAAATAACAATAAAAAAACAACAGATAGAGTATGAAAGGAAAAAAAGAATCCCAACCTCATGAAGTTGAATTGTGTGAGTCGATTTAACCCAGATCAAGTTTTAAACAGAGTGGTCTTTTGAACTTCATGCAAGCAAAATGGAAAGGGTAAAAAACGAAACCTTCAATTGTCCATTCTCTCACTATTGAATAGAAGATTCAGTAAAAAGTTACGTGGTTGGAAATTTGCTATATGGGCACAAAATATATGAACACCAAATGTAAATCACAAACTAATCTACTTTTTAAAAAGTCCAAGCACAAATATTCCTCTAGTAGAAGTCAAGTCATGGAAGACTACAGAAAGCTAAATATATCCTCTTAGGCCTTTGTATGTCCAATTAAGACCACACTAAGGTATTAGAAGCCATATTAGAAAATAGAAAGAAGTGGTACAATCATCAATTGACCAAAAGTTAAGAATCTCAAAATTTAAACATTAACTCGTTGGGGAACATTATAGACATCAAAATATGCAGATCAGGCAATCTATGCAGGTGAGGTAATGCTCTGCCAACAAGTGGAGCATGAGACATACAAATGGCTATATGCATCAAAATCAATGACAAAAATACCATACTAATTAACCAACTTTAAGTTTCAAGTCCCAACACTAGTCTTGTTGAACTTATAAAAAAAAAAAGTAGAAAATCAAACACCATAAGAACCACATCCTAGCTGAACCAACACAAGTAATATAGCAAAAATCCAGTTTTTCTTCTAAAAAATAAGAAGTGCCAATTTAGTCAAATTGTACCATTCGTGAAAGCATTTACCACTCTTCATTTCCAATTTTTAGTAAAATCCAATCATTTACCGATAATTTAAATTTACCCAACTTATTGAGCCTATAAATATCAACATAAATATCAATTAACTTCAGCCATCTCTTTCGTTCTATCCAATTTTGAGAAAGATCATATTGAAAATATAAATAAAAAAACAATAGATAGGATATGAAAGGAAAAAAAGAATCCTAACCTCAGAGAAAACATAAAATCAAATGAAGCTCCATCTATGCATTTTCAGGGAAAAAATTGTAGAATCAATAATAGACAAGAAATATAGAGAAAAAACAATTTCTCAGAGAAAACAGAAAATCAAATGAAGCTCCATCTATGCATTTTTAGGGAAAAAATTGTAGAATCAATAATAGACAAGAAATACAAAGAAAAAAAGATTTATCAGAGAAAACATAAAATCAAATGAAGCTCTATCTATGCATTTTCAGAGTAAAAATTGAAGAATCAATAGTAAACAAGAAATACAGAGAAAAAAAGATTTATCAGAGAAAACAGAAAATCAAATAAAGCTCCATCTATGCATCTTCAGGGCAAAAATTGTAGAATCAATAGTAGACAAGAAATACAGAGAAAAAACGATTGGGGTTTTTGCAATACTATAAATCTCAGACAAATATAGAGATATTGGGGTTTTTACAATACTATAAATCTCAGACAAATACAGGGAGAGAGAGAACGTTTACAGATGGGATGGGCTGTAGAGAGGCACAGTGAAGAGAGCAGAGGGTCGCTTCTATCGGCGAGCAGCAAGAGGGCAACAACAGGAACAACAATTGACACGAGCAGAGAGAAAGACTTTGGTGCGAGCAGAGGAAGAGAGAGGGCATCTGTAAATTGGGAGAAGTAGAAGAGAGAGAGAGAAAAAAACCCAAGCTCTAATAGAGAGAGAGCATGAGGGGAGGGAGAGACAGAGAGAGAGCATTCTATTGCTTAGGAAGTAGGAGAGAGAAAATCTAGGAGAGAGAGCGAAAGGTGCCCTTTTTAAGACGTTGTCATCACAACGTACTTGCTAGCGACCAGAATTTTCAAACGTACGGACCTTCTTTCGTAAAATGTGAAACTCATTCCAACAACCGTTGGATTTTCTTTTTCTCATCACAGCCATTCGCTCATCTCAAAGGGGTAAGCGAGCGTTCTAACCCCATAATTTCCCATAGATATATATATATATACATATACATATATGTATATAAATGTATGTATGTATACACTATATATATATATATATGTATACTATATGTACTCATATATATATATACATATACATGTACATATGTATATAAATGTACATGTATACATATGTATATATGTACATAGCTACATATATATGTATATATATATACAAATATACATATATATATATATATATATATATATATATATATATATACATATATATGTACATATGTACATATCTGTACAAATATGTATATACATTTGTATGTAAATGTACATTTGTACAAATACGTAAACAAATGTATATACAAATATACATATATTTGTATAGACATACAAATATATGAGTATATACATTTAAGTTTTGAGCATATATATATATATATATATATATATAAGGAAAAAATGATATTAGCCCACTAGGTCATATGAATATATGAGCCCAACGTCTCAGATTGAATCTGATCCGATCTAAAGATTAAGAATGTCCGATAGTATTTGAATTTTGATTTTTTACTCTACAAAATCTAAATAACTTGAAATTTTAAGTGTGTGATCACCAAATATAGGTAAATCTTTAAAAATTATCAAAATAACATTTTACATGAAATAAATTGATCAAAATACCCTTGAAAATTTTTGCGGGGTATTTTGCTCATTTATTTTTACGAATAAATTTTTTTTATATTTTTATTAGGTGCACCTTGTTGAGAAGAACACAAAACTAAAATTTTAAGTCATTTGGATTGGCAGAAAAAAATAAAATTTAATTACTATCAAACATCCATGATCTTCAAATCAGCTTAAATTCAATCTGGACCTTTGAGCTTATATGTTCATATGAGCTAGTGGGCTAATCCCATCTTTTCTTATACATAGATATGTATATATGTAAATAAATATATACATGTATATATGTATATATGTATATATATCTACATATATGTATATGCATGTATATACGTATACATATGTATATACAAATATTTAATATATATATATATATTGTATATATATATACAATTTATGCATATATATACATGTTTATATATATATATATATATATGTATATGTATATATAAATATATATATATATATATATATACTCTATATATACATATATACATACATTCATATATACATAGAGTACATATATATATATATATATAGACATATGTGTACATTTGTATTTATGTATACACATATGTGTATCTATATACATATATACACATATGTGTGTATATATATATAAATATATATAAATGTATACATAAATACATATACACATATGTATATATACATATATCCATATATACAATTATGTATATATCGTCATAGCTTTGACGCGCACACATATATGCAAATATGTATACATATATGTATATATACATATATATACATATATATGTACACATATATATATACATATATGTATATACATATATTTGTGTATCTATATATATATAAATATATATATATTTGTGTGTATGTGTGTGTGTGTGTATACATATGTGTATACACATATATGTACTCATCTAACATAATATATATATGTATTTATGTATGTGTATATATACACATACATATATACATATATACATATATGTACATATATAAATATATATATATATGTATACATATAGATATATGTATATATGTATACATATATATATATATGTATATGTATATGTATATGTATATGTATATGTATATGTATATGTATACATATATATATGTATACATATATATATATGTATATATATACATATTTACATATATGTGCATAAATACATATATACATATATGTACATAAATACATATATACATATAAGTATATATATATATATATATATATATATATATATATATATGCTTATATATACAGATGTAGTTATATATATATACATATGTGTAATAAGTACTCATGTGTACATAGATATATACATATGTACATATGTACTCATATATATACATATAAATACATGTACGCATATATTTACATACATATACATAGGTATATATATATACATATATATACGTATATATGTACATTTTATGTATACATACATATATGTATATATACATACATATATGTATATATGTACATATGAAGATTCTTATGTAAGTATATGAGTACATGTAGTACATAGTACTCATGAGTCCATAAAGTGCATGCGTACGTTAAAGTACATGGAGTATTCATAAAGTACTTTAATGTTTTGAGTATTTATTGAGTACATTGAGTACTCATAGAGTACATTTGAGGAATCTATGAGTACTCAAGTGTACTCTATGAGTTTTGAGTACATTTTGAGTACTCATAGAGTACGTAGAGTACATACATGAGTACATATGAGTACTCAAAACATTTTGAGTTCTCAAATGTTCTTAAAACTCATATGTACTCAAAACATATATACATATGTACATATGTACGTAACTTATATGTACATATGTACTCAAAACGTATGTACATATGAGTTTTGAGTACTCATATGAGTACTGATATGTATATATGTGTATATACATATTCAAATATATGTATATATACATATACACATATACATATATGTAAATATATATGTGTATACAATTGTACATATACAAATTTATTTACACATAAACACATATATGTATGTAAACACATATATGTATGTATATACATATATGTATACATGTACACACATGTACACATATGTATACATATGTATCTATGTATACATATGTGTATATGCATATACATATGTATATACAAAAATATATACATACATATGTGTATACGTATACATATATATACACATATGTATACATATACACATATACACATATGAATATATATCCATATACCTATATAAAAGATGCTAGGGTGAGCCCACTAGCTCTCAGCAGCCCAATGGCCCAGACTGAATTTGGGCCGATCTGATGACCGAAAGTGTTTGAATTTTAATATTTTTTTTACAAATCCAAATCACTTGAAATTTTAGATAAATATTCTTCTCATCAAGATGCACTTAATAAAACTATAAAAAACATAATCTAAAAAATTCAAAATGACTTAATTACTCTCAAAAATTTATGGGGGTATTTTGGCTTTTTTTACATATAAAATATATTTTTTTCATATTTTCAAATATTCACCTATTTTTTATCAACACACGTCTAAACTTTCAACTGATTTGGATTTGTAAAAAAAATTTAAAATTCAACACTATCAGGCATCTATAATCGTTAGATCAGCCCAAATTCAATCTAGGCCATTGGGCTCATTTTTTTTTGTGAGCCAATTGGCTCACAGAATACACAAATATGTATACACATACATGTATACATATGTGTATATAAATGTATACATATATGTATGGATATATATATACAAACATACATATATGTGTATATATGTATGGACACAAAAATGTACAAATACATATACATGTATATGTATACACATATATATATTTGTATATATACGTATACACATGCACATATGTGTATATGTGCACATACATATATGTGTTTATGTGTATACACCTATATACATATACATACATGTGTATATCTATCTATATGTATATAAGTGTATATCTATATATATGTATATACACATATATACAAATACACATGTATATGTATACACATATACACATATATACATATATATACACATATATACATAGATATATGCGTATACATATGTATATATTGATATATATCTATACACATATGTGTATATATCTATATATGTATATATGTATGAATATTTAAATGTATATATTTATGTGTAAACATAAATATTTACATGTAAATACATAAATATATATATTTATAAATACACATATATACATATTTATGTAAATATATATTTATATAAATATACAAAAATATACATAAATATGTATTTACATAAATGTATACATAAATGTAAATATGTAAATATACATGCATGTAAATTTATATGTATACATGTATATATTTACATACACGTATAATTATAAGCATACATACATGTATACTTGTAAATATAAATATATGTATTCATATTTATGTATTTACACGTAAAAAACATATATTTATATTTGCATGTAAATATACATGTATTTGCATATTTATATATAAACATATTTGCATATAAATATACAAATAAATATGTAAATATATGTAGATATACATTTATAAATAAAATATTTACATATATATACAAACATTTTATATATATGTATATATACATTTGTATATACGAATATTTAAATAAATGTACATATATATTTATATTTACTTATATATAAATATTATTTATATATATGTAAATATATATATATATATATATATATTTACATATACATACGTAAATATATGTGTATATGTAAATACATATACCTATGTATATAATTTACATGTATTTACAAATATGACATCATATATGTAAATAATATAAATATACATGTATGTATACGACGTCATGTAAATATATGTAAATATATTTACATATATACATTTATTTACATATATACATATATGTATATGTACAGATATGCATATATATATATATGTAGGATGTCATATATTTATAAATGTAAACATGTATTTATATATTTACGTCATAAATATATGTATACATATACATATATTTACATATATTTACAAATACGTAAATATACATATATTTATATATATATATATATATATATATATATATATATATATATATATATATATATATGTACACATATATGTACATACGCATATATATACAAATATTTATACACATATATATATCTACATATGTATACATACAAATGTATATATGTATATACATATGTATATGGATATATACATATGTATATGGATATATACATATGTGTATATGCACATATATGTATATTTACATCTATATATGTATTGAGTCAATAAGTATATAAATGTACACGTATATACATATATGGATATATACATATACATAAATATACGTGAATGTATATACATATATATATACATATATGTATATAAATATGTATGACTCAATATATATATACATGTGTATATACATATATGTGCATATACACATATGTATGTACATTTGTATATACATGTTCACATCTATAAATCCATATATGTACATATATATATATATATGTATATATATATATATATGTATATATATATCTATATATATATATACATATATACATATATGTGCATGCATATACATATATACATATATAAATATATATACATAAATATGTATACATATATGTATACATGTACATATATATACATATTATATACATATATGTATATATGTATACATGTATATATATATACGTGTATTTATACATATATTCATGTATATATATAGAAATATATAAATATATATATATTTATATGTAAATATATGTATATGACGTCATATATGTAAATACATATATTTACATAGTTTCACATATGTAAATATATTTATTCATATTTAAATATATTTACATATAAATAGATGTAAATATACATGTATGTAAATTTATATGTTAATACATGTAAATATGTAAATACTTATATGTAACTATATATATGTAGATTTATGTATTTACATGTATGCATGTAAATATATGTATTTATTTATACAAATAAATATATATGTATTCACATATATGTATATATATGTATATGTATATGTCTATATGTAAATACAAAAAATATATGTATTAACATGTATACATGTGTATACAATTATAAATGCATGTGTGTATATATATATATAAATCTATATTTATATATGTGTGTGTGTGTATGTGTACATATGTACACATATATACACATATACACTAGTATATATATACATATTTGTATGTACACATATATGCAAATACACATATATACAAATGTGTGTATATACTTATACATATGTATAGATTTATCTTGTTTACACATTTGTATATATATACATATTCGTGGATATGTATATATACATGTTTATTTATATATGTATATTTATATATACATATGTTTATTTATATACAAACATATGTATACACATATATACATATACATATATATATTTATGTATATATGTGTATACATGTATATATATAAATATATATTTACATATATGTATATTTGTCTACATATATATGTATACGAACGATATGTATATGTATACATGTATACACATACATGTACGTATACATGTACATATATGTCTATGTATATATGTATATATGTATACATTTATGTATAAATTTATATATATGCATACACATATGTATATATGTATATATTTATATATGTGTACACACATGTACATATATGTATATGTATATATGTATATATGTATACATTTATGTATAAATTTCCATATATGTATATACATATGTATACATATATGTATATATGTGTATATATATGTGTATATATATGTATATATTTATGTATATGTATACATATAATTGTGTATACATATATGTATATATATATACATACATTTGTATACATGCATATATATATATGTATGTAGACATGTATATATATATGTTTATATATATATATTTATGTATACATGTATATATATGTGTGTATATATATATATATATATATATATATATATATATATATATATATATATACATATATATATATATATATATGTATGTATATACATACATATGTATATATGTGTATATATATATATATATATATATATATATACTTATATATATACATACGTATAACAAAAGATTAGGTTACCCCACTAGCTTATATGAACATATGAGCCCAACGTCCCTGATTGTTTCTGGGTCGATCTGACAATCCAATATGTTTGATAGAGTTTGAATTTTAGTTTTTTTTTTTTTTACAAATCCAAATCATTTAAAATTTTAGACGTGTATTCATCAAAAGTAGGTGAATCTTTCAAAAATATCAAAAAAATATTTTACATGAGATAAATTTACCAAACTACCACCGAAATGTTTCGGGTGATTTTTTAATCATTTTTTTCACAAATAATTTTTTTATATGTTTTTATTAGATGCACCTTGATGAGAAGAACATTGTAAGAGTAAAAAGCCCTCGTTGTTGAGGGCTTTGACAAGACTTAGCTCTCATGAGCGATTTGATGTGTAGCCTATGCGAAGCAAGCCAGTGGAGCAAACGGCAAGCGATTTAATGTTCCGCATAGGCTACACATTAAATCGCTCTGCAAGGTAGCCAAGTCTTGTCAAAGCCCAAGTTGAAGGCGAAAAAGATGAAGTCACATAAATATCTTCTGTAGTCAGTCCATTTTCATCAGTCGACTGGTGGGAGAGAGAAGTATGGGACATGTCCGGTGTTTCTCCTATGAATCATTCGGATCTATGCCGTATATCAACATATCATGGTTTCGAGGGTCATCCATTACAAAAAGACCTTCCTCTAAGTGGATATGTGGAAGTATGCCATGATGATCTAGAAAAACGTGTGGTTTATGAACTAATTAAGATGACTCAAGAATTTCGCTATTTCGATTCTGCTAGTCCTTGAGAACAGCATAGCGACGAATAATTAAGAATCAGAATAGGTCTAGTCCAGGGGACAAATCAATAGGAAATACTATTTGCTTCGTTAGAAGACGAATGGACTTCTATGAAATGAAAGAGTTTCATGGGAATTGTCTTGATCGTCGGATGTAATTGAGAAATAAGAAGAAATAAGTGTTATCAATTCATGCTATTCTTCCATGTATGGAATCAAGAATCAAGCTACAAGTCTCGATCTATACGAAAAGCACATGGTTTTTTGTGTTTCTTTCGGTTTATTGATAACAAAAGAGTACGCGCGCTAGCCTTTTGAAGCAGTAAGCTAAAATAGTCAAGAAAGCAACCTGACAGCAGCGCGTCAGGTTGTTTAAGCGAAGTGAGCCTTATAAACAAGCCGTTGCGCGCTAGCAGCAAGCAACGGCTGAAAAGTAAGGCACGGGTGGAATGAACATCTTGTAGCATTGGGGCAAGTATCCCTTGCACGACTTGCTTGAAGATCATTCAAAGCAGTTGTTCAAGCTCGAGATAGACTGTTGCTTGAGCCGGCTGGAAGCAACTGAAGAAAGTCTTCAAGAGTTCTCCTAACTAAGGAAAAGCAGACTATGGTAAATTCTTAGACGATCCAGTAAAAAAAAAAAATCCAATTGGAAGTCAAAGTTTCTGAGAAAAAAAGAGATCCAGACCAGCTACCCGGAGATAAGAAGAAATGTTTAGAAGAAGAAGAATTTCAGTTGCATTCTTCTAAGTGGACGGGTCCTCATGGGATCAATAGCATTTTGTCGAAATAAATACAGTCTCTGAAAAATATCGATCAGAACTTGAGAATGTGTATAGGCGGAAACCATAACAGAAATAGGTAGTTCATCGAGGCCTCTAGTCTATTTTCATGTTATGATCTCTCCATTTTCTGTATCCTACGAGTGGATAACTAACGACTGAATCATGAGATATCCTTTGCGCCTTAGCTCCTTAGTGCCTTGGCGTTCGGTGAAAATCTCTCGAATTAGAAAAGAAAGTTTCCATCTCTCATACCGTGACTCACTCCATCCAAAGGAGTGACGAATTGAGTCGATCAGTTAGATATCCCCGATTCAGTCTTCCTCAGTAATGGAATAAGTTCTGAATTCGGAATAGATAGATCTGGTCTCTTCGATTTATGAGAGAAAGTGCATGAATTCATTTCTAGTATTTCTGATTTTCTGAAAGCATATTTTCAGATTGGGGGCTATCGTCGTATCTAGTTCCTTATGCTTGAATGGCCCAGCCCACTCGGTGGGGGTGAGCCCTTCGATCGGTCTATCCTTAGGAAAAAGAGTCCGTCTATAAGGGCAAGTGCGACCCTCCATATCTACAGGCGAACGATTTCTGACGATTGAATCTTTATAGCCAAACCAACGAGTTTCTCATAAGAATCCTTACAACAGCAAGAATGGGCTTTCCGATGCCACTCTCGGCTCCTTATGAGAAGCAAGTGAGCAGAGCGAACGATATTAGGAGAAATAGAGGAACAATACTGGCTTGAAGTGAGTCCCTTGATCTTAAGGAGGGACTCAGCTTGCCTGAGTCGATCAGGGGAGGCCCCGATACGTTTTGATAATGAATGAATTCTTATGAGGCATCAGGCAAGGCTGGCCCCGAAGGATTCCGTCAACTTCCACTCGGACGATCTAAAGGCGAACGATTCATGTGAAATGGATCAAGGGACTAAGGACTTGGCCTTTACCTTTACCAACAACAGTTCCTGCTAAAACAATAGTGGCAGCTTCGGCCGGGAAAAGACAAGATTGTCCAAGTCAAGTCAAGCGAGACCTCTAGGGAAGGTGAACTATCTCTTTTCTATTTCATCTATTGAAAACTAAAAACGATTAGGATATACTATGTAAGTCAAGGCTCTCCTTTCCCTGGGAAAGCAAACGATTCATTCTCAAAGGAGTCATCTATAGAAAGAGAAGAAGAATCCTGTGGGGATGGGGAGTTTTATGTTAGTTAGTTACAGAAGCGCTTTCCATAATCAAACCAACCCTTCTGTTTTCTCTTAGTATTTGATGAGAGTCTGGCTCGGCTCCCTGAGGAGGTTAGGGGAGGAAACGTTCCGCTACGAGATTTCATTGATAGCGAAGCTGTTAATCTAGATTCATCCTGCATCTTTGTCTATGTAGATGTTGTCCATTTAGAGCAGCATCAGCTGTCTTCGAGGAATGAATCGGTAGCATTTTCTATTGATTCATCTCTGTCACAGTGCCCTTGAGGTCACCGTCTTGTCCTTTTCGGATGACATTCCTTTCCTCCTATTGTGTTGAATTTGCTTTTCTTATTGAATAGTGCCAAGAAAGACTGGCAGAAAGTCACACAAGAACCAGCGGGTGCCCCCATTTGAATTAAGAATGACCACGGCTGGTCCATGACAGCTTCGCTCGTCTTACTGGGTGAGCGTTCCCAGTGTGAGACTGCACCCGAAGCCCATTACTGGTTAGACGCTCCTTATTGATCAATGGGACTCCCGTTTCTAATGACCAGCTCGCTTCCTCGTGCTACTCAAGCGCTTCTGGATGGCCTCCCTTCGACCTACCTCATCCTTCCCTAAGCAAGCTGCTCGAGGCTTAACTCCGTTTGGAGTGGAACACGAAGGGATCTTGTGTCGGGATGGAACTGAAAGGAGGAAAGAAAGAAAAATTGAATGAACTGCCTTCCTAGATCGAGCTTCTACTTTCGTGAGTTAAAGGGCGTGACCGAACGTGAGTTGAAGAACAAATATGACGGTAAATGAGTTTTACCTTTTTCAACTCTTTCGCCGTGTTTCGTATCAGCGTAGCTGTAAGGAAACTTATGGCTGGATTGAATCCTTCCTTCCCTCCCTAACAACCCCAAGTAGCTCCTTCTAGGGCGAAAGACCCTCCCCTTACGGATAGAGAAGTAGAAGCAATGTTCATATGAAATTCTTCCCTCCCTCGCATGCAATCGGGTAGTAGGAGATCCAATCATTTCTGGCCAAGCAAGGTCAGGCAAAGATCTATTTTTTGTTGCGGGAGGAAAGCCATTGCTCACTCCGAGGCATTGGTTTACGACATCGGCATAAAAGGGAAATGGGAAGTAAGGATCATTGGATCCCCACTACCTCTGGAAAGCTATTCAACCTTTATCCTTATCGGCTGCCCTGCTTCTTGTACTTCCCATATTCCTTTTGAAACTCCTTATCAAAGAATGCAAATGAATGCTGTCTTGGAGGACAGCGTAGGTATGACCCCTCTTTTGTCCCTAAATGCTCTTGCAACTCCCCTAATTGTTTGGCCATCGACTCGTGAAAATGAAAAGATTTCTTGTTTATGAACCCTGGCAAACATCCATTCCCTTCAGACTTCCTGGCCCTCCTCCCAACCAAGCGTAGGTATGACCCCTCTTTCCCATACAGATAAAGGTTCTATTCCCATGAATGGAGGGTCGTTAGACAAGCTTGAGCAATTGGTTGTCCTCTAAGCATAGATAATCGTTTCAATCGAGATGGTCCCCCAAACACTAATCCTGGAACAGGCTACAGAGCTGCTTTCCATTAGCAAACAGATGGCAGATGCTCTGCCAGAGGCATCTACTCCCGCACCAACAAAAAAATCAGATCCTGATTGGCTAAATCATGTAGATTCTCCAGGTATGCTTATATGGAAGGACTTTGAGGGGGACACAATAGCCCAATAAATTGCTGCAAGCCCTACTCACTGTTGTTAAAATGGAGATCAACAAGTGTTGCAACCGCCTATTGGTGGAGTTTGAAGCTTAGGAGTGATGCCTATCGAAGTTGTTGAACGGGAATATCAATACGGGGCGCCCGCCACCAATGTTATCAAATTTATTTTAGTAAAGTCGAAGTGGTGAGTCAAATAAAGGATATTTAGGCTTTTCATATTAGCCTGATAAGAAGATAATGACTTCTGTACTGGTAGTAGATATGCCAATGACTTATGGGATTAAGCTAGGTAGCAAATTGACCTCTGATATTGATGGCCTGGTCTCATTATCATGGGAATATGCCTGAACGAATACCGGAAGGATGGTGGTATACAAAGTCAGGGCTAGGCCGATCTTGATGAAAAAGGAAGCAATGGTGTGTGGACATACTGGAATGGGTATCTCTTCAATCTTTGCTACTCGTGTGAGACATAATTTTGTACTAAACGACATTGACAAAGTTTTATTTTGATGGCAGCTCTTGCGGAAAGGCAATGGTGGCAGAGTGGTCCTGATATCACCAGAGTCATTTCCCTTTTCATATTTGTTCAAATCTGTTGTTGAATATATAAAAAGCATGTCATCATGACTTATGTATTGCCCTGGGATCCAACATCTAAATTGTTTTGGTGATGCGGAGCTGGTGATTAATCAAGTCGAAGAGGAAATAGTTGCTTGAACAAGCGAAACCCTCAAGAAGCAGCTCATCATGTCCTAATTTTGGTCTTTCAATATCGAAAACAACAAAATGAGACTTTTTGAGCTTTAGATGTGAAGGAAAGTGATCTAAAGCTCAAGCATCCGCTGACCTCATATATAAGCTAACTTTGCCCTCGAAGAAATTTGATGTTACACTGTTTGAATCTGTCCATCAGATTCAAAGACGGTAACATACTCTTAATTTTAGGGCGGGTCAGCGAGCCAACTATTAAAAACCTGATTGATTAGCTATTGATCCTAAATATATTAAAGCAGGGGTCAAGGGAGTTTATTCTATTGATTCGGCACCAAAGACAGCAAAGACTAAATTCCCTATTCCAGATCAAAACCCAAAAGCAGATTTAGTAGGGGGACTCGTTCATGTCTTTGATGGAACAACTAATTATGTTTCTATTTTTTCCTATTGAAAGCACCTCGCCCAGCATCCCTTCGCCTAGTTTCGAACCAGTATGAGCACCAAATACAGCAGGTCAGGATCCAGAGCAACCGGATGGATACGAATGCTTTGATATATTCGATTGCAATGCAAGACGAGTAGGAACCGCAACCAACAACTGTCGTGCTCTGTTGTTGACAGGTGAGACGAAACTGCCTTTCCCTTTCATGGAGGTAAATAAATCTGCTTCCTATGCGATTCACTAGGGCTTAACAAAAACCTGCTAAAGAAAACACAAATTAACGACTATATTTATATCTGAACTCATCTATAGGGCAGAGCACGCCTCATAACGATAGGAGATAGGAAAGGTTCACACCTCACAAGAGAGAGATGCAAGAGATGGAATTTGAGTCGATGGGGGGGCAAAGCGGTGGGCCACCCCCCATGCACATTAGAAGAGGAGATGGAGTTGAAAGGGAGGAGGTACATCAAGTTGGGCCAACTCGATTCCAGATGAGGTAACCCTTGCCTAACTCCTATCGTCCAGACGTTGGTCATACAATCCGTACTAGATCTAACCAGTCTTACGATCCCATACTAGAAAAACTACCCCCTCCTCCACGTTCTTGACAGCCTGCCCTCCTTGCCCCGCCTCGCCTAAAGGGCAGGACCGGGAAATGACTGCGTGTAATCAAGAATTCTCGGGCTAGGCTAGCTCCTCTAATATTACGCTAGGTGTGGGGAACATACCAGCACTCAACAGGCGAAGAGCCTTGACAGAAAACTCACAAGAGAACCAACACTTTCCTTAATGGCGGGAGACTTGTATCCAAACCAGGTCGGCCCACAAATGCGCGTGCAAGATCATAAAAGAAAAAGGAATGGAATAAGAAGAGGGAACTCGACGAAGAGGCTAACAAGAAAGGGAAGTAGGACGCTAGCAAATTGAACGAGTGCGCAAAGGCCTCCCAACCAAAGTGAACATATTGAAGAAGATGAACGTGACGTATATGTATATTTTACCTTTATGGGCAAATGGAACTATCGAGACAAGAAGGGTCAAACGATACATGAGCAATCGAATGAAAGCTCTCTGTGTTCATTGGCCTTTCTCAACAAGATCACAAGCTTAAAGCCACCAAGGCCTAATCTTCTCAACTCGTAGAATAAACGGAGGCGCCCTACTTACTCCATCTCAATATTGAAACGAATCCCTGAAGCGTGGGAGTGTAGCAGTCCAGCCAAAGGGCTCACACTTTTGTAGAGGTTTGCAAGTAGTGGCGTAGGAAGCCTTTTTCACTATACCTCACCGGCTCTCACAAAACAACTTGATGCATGCCAGGGTAGGGCTTTGCCTACTAATAGCAATTGCTGAGCTATTCTTATATTAGAATTCTCCCCCGTTCCTTCCCTTCGATTTTTTCATTTCCCTCAATATGTTGAGTGGCATCATTCCTTTATTACTTATGAGCGTTGCGTTGTTCTGACCGCCTCTATCATGCCATGTCGGTCGCTATGCTCCTCCATCATAGGATGAGAGAGCCGGCTTACACTCTTGAACCAAAGAAACCCGGGCAGCCCTCGCTTCGCTGCTTCTTCTTGCAGAGCAAAGCAGATTCTAGCCCCGAGATCGAGGCCTACACTATGACTACACTCTCTTAGCAAGCCAAGTAACATGGCGGCCGAACTGAACCAGCCTTGGGACTCAGCATTAGATCCGGAGTGTTCGTTCTGTATGTAAGACACACCTATCCTGCTAGATCTCTAACAATCAAACACAAACCTCCCTTGTTTGTAAGGATGAGGAAGATGTGGTTTTTTACAATGACACCGACATATAGAAATGATGAAGAATTCACTACTTTAAAAAGTATATAGAATTTCTAATAACAGTTGAGCCCTTTCAGCAGCGAAGAAGCGAGGAAATATCTCAATACTCACGAGCGAGCTTCAACCTAAAGACCTCCTTCTTGGAAAGAAGGGTCACATCATACCTAGCCCCCACCCACTATACAATAGAACAACCGTTCACCAAGTCACTTGATTCGTGAACCTTAAGTACCGTCCTATTCGAGAGCAGAAAGGGGTAAAGTGATGAATCAGATTCCCCATAGCCTAAAGGAAAGGGTCAGAGCTGAGCTAGCAATGTCTTGCCAGCGAGCTATGTATAATAGAGTTGCAGTAGCTCTCTCCCACTAACTAGTAAATGGGTCGGGCCACTATTTCGTTTGGTGGACCGACCTACTCATTCCAACGAAGGCTATGACATCAAATTCATATTCATTTTGGGAGGAACACAAATCGTGCACTTGGCAACATTGTCTATATTGGAATCCTCAAGACCAAAGAGGAGTTGATCGAAGCCACTTCACTGAAAGGGATCTTTTATGAACATCACCGGGCACTACCAGTCAAATCAACAACTTTTAGTTGGTTATTCTCTCTCTATGAAAAGGTAGGAGGAAGACTAAAGGTTCACCATCTTACTAATATGGGAGTCAGAACAACCAGCATTCTCCTATATCTTCTCACCAGATTTGCTTTTGAGTCTCATTTCGGCAGCGGGGGGGCAGGGGGCACATAGTAGGGAGCGGGGGAGAAGCCATAAAGCTAGTGCAATTACTGCCCATTCATAGAATTGTCCCGCTACCTCACCAACCAATCTACCTGAATAGGGATGAGCGCCTCTTGGACAAATGGCCTGCTCCCTCGGGTCGAACTGATTCATCACTTAGGATGGCAAGTGTTGCTGGGGAAAGACCAAATCAAATGGCTGAAACGGTTTTAAATAAGAACCACCACTTCTGACGGATCATCCAACAAAAGGGAACCGAGCTGGTGAGTTGAAATGGGATAACATGAGTCTTTAGCCTGGTGTCTCGGTATGATGATGCAGAGAGAACACTCCCTTAGAAGCCACAGTAATATCATCGAAATTGATTGAGAAATGAGTGTCATCATATCCCATCATGCTTCACGTATGCGCCATCTATGATGTGAGAAGGTGATCTTTGCTTTGTAGGCCCGTGACAAGGGGCACATAGAGTGCGACACTAGTGCAGGGTAAATAGCTTGTAAACTTCGCTCTATCACGGAAAGAGCGGGGCCTTCCGTCGTGAGTGGTCCATGAAGCTTTAGGCATAGTATATGTCTAGAAAAGCTTCCAAGTACCTTTGGTGAAGTAATATGGAGCCCGTTCTATTGTAAGAATCTGGGTCCATTCCGGAATGATGAGGACCGGAAGAATAGACCTCCAAAGTTGCTCCCTCGGGGTGGATATAAATTGTGGAGAGTCCAGGCATCTTGAAAGAAATCTGGCACAGCCAGCCAATTAAGCTATTGCAAATCACAATATGATGAGAGACCTAGATATTGCCGATGTCCATCTTCCAAATTCTTGCAAGCTTCTGCCTGCAAAGGAAATGGTTCGGCTGAGAGGCTTGTGATAGAGAGTGGGAGACCGAACGGATCGCCAAAGCAAAGGGGTAGATAGGCTGGAATTCTTTAATGCGGCACCTTTTATCATCGCTTGGCCTCGTCGATTCATGGTAAAAGTTTATAACTCTCCTTAGATTGATGATCTGCCTCTGGGCAGACGAGGTCATCATACTTTTTCGCCTGGGGATGCTTTCGAGTGCCCGCATACCAACGATGCGTGCTGATATTCATAACACGACTCTGAATGATGGCGTCGCAATAGGGGCCAAAGGTCGACGCATCGAGTTGGGCATTCGATTGAGATAGCATTCTGAACGACTGTATCCTCTTGGGAGGACAAACTGACGAGTTCATGTGCCATAATCGAATCACTGAACTTCTCGGGTAGGCCCGAAGGCTAGCCTTAAAACCTCCTCGACTCCCCTTAGAGGGAGTCATTCCGTTAGTTGACGCCCCTAATTCATGGCACGCTCAAGCCACCAGATGTGGCCAAAACTTATAGCAAATACCTAACAACAGACATGACGACCTTTAGCATCTTTGGTTCCTGATATATAATAAGAATTTTGAGGTGGGTATAGAGCTTAAATACCTTACAGATGCCTTACTACAAATGCTGGCTCTCAAATAGGATTGCGGTCATAGAAAACCTTCTTTCTTCTTTGACAATACTCCCTGTGAATGCTAGCAAAATGCTGAAGAGAGTATCGAGCTCTTTGCTAAGGCTTGCACTAAAGAGATGCACATAGGATGTGTACACAAAGACTTCCTCTCTCTTCCACACCAATCCACCCATTTTTCCCTCTTGTTACCTCCTTCCCTCTACCACCGCTAGCTAGAATCTTTCTATTTCCATCAAAGACGGTGCCGACCACAGACCTGAGACTGCAATCACATATCCAACTTCCAAACTCGTGACTCTCAACCCATTCCTCTACCTGACAGACTGACCTACCGCCACCACTGTAAGAATCTATATTTGTGAATCCATGTCTGAGACTCAGACCTGTTCCTCAATGGACAAAGCTTTCTAAGTGTAGTTGCCAATCTTGTCTACTGTTGAAACGATCTAGCACTGACCTACCACCACAAGAGCTATAATCAATATCTAAAAAATTCGACCACCGACCACTCACAGATCACGCCCCTGTCGAAGCTCGATTACCTTTCTTTCCTTACCTTATCGATAAAACTGTGTTCCTCCTCCATCAAACCATTCCTCTATCGTCAGGAAAACAAGACTATTGATATTGACTGAACCCCAAACGGAGCCCGTCTATATAAAAAGAAACATGATCACATGGTCGGTCCACTCACTTCAAACTGAAAAGAAAGAAGAAACCTCAAAAGAAAGAAAAAACCTCAAAAGAAAGAAGAGAAAGAACTATAACTATATTGTATTCATAACGCTATCCCCCTCCCGTATAAAGACCTACCCCATCTATCTCATTACTCATGCGCTTCTCCAATTAGCCGTTCCCCTCTCTTATGATCACCTTATCCCATTACTGCCTTCTTTGATTCTCGATTCTCTCTTCCTCTGGCTTGCTTGATTATTCATGCTTCTCGAGCGAGGACTTTCTTGCTCGATTATTGATACATAAAAGAATGGGCAGATTCGTCTTTGTGTCGATTTTCGTGACCTCAACAAAGCTGCCTGTCCCAAGGATGATTTTCCCTTGCTCAATATTCTGATTCTCATTGATCATATGGCAGGGTACGAGATGTTTAGTTTCATGGATGGATATAACGTGCTTCATTTCAGATTAAGATGGCTCCTGAAGACATAAATAAGGAAGATCTCGTTCATCACACCAGCTAGCACGTACTAAAATATTGTAATGCCGACGCCACTTATCAGCGGGCAATGACGACTCTGTTTCATGAACTGATGCACAAAGAGGCGGAACTATATGTTGATGACATGATCCTCAAATCGAGAAATAGAGAAGATCATTACTAAACAACCTCTATAAAGTGTTCGACAGCCTCAGAAAGTACAAATTGCAGTTGAATCCTCAAAAGTGTATCTTTGGCACTACATCCGGCAAGTTATTAGGATTTATCATAAGTCAAAGAGGCATCGAGATAGACCAAGAAAAGGCAAAGGCGAATGTTGCCTCCGCAAACGGAAAAGAAGGGGTTTATTGTCACACTGGTTGTCTTCGCTTCATCGCACAACTCTGTGAGCCGATATTCAAACTCCTTAAAAAGGACTCCCCTAAGCAGTGGAATGAGGATTGCCAATGAGCTTTTGATAAAAAGAAAAAGTTTTTCGAATCCTCCAGTTTCAGGAAGACCCTTATTGCTCTACTTATCCACCACAGAGACGTCCATGGGATGTGTGCTCGGTCAACATGACGGCACAGGTAGAAGAAAACAAGCCATATAATATTTGAACAAAAAATTGACCGACTGCAAGTCTAGATATTCACCATTAGAGAAGACCTATCTCGCTTTGGTTTGGGCTACTCAATGCCTCAGACACTACCTATTGTCTTATCCGATACTGCTTCTCGTGCGCATGGACCCACTCAAGTATCTCTTCAAAAAGCTGGTTGTTTCAGGCCGAATTGCTAGGTGGCAAAGTTCGATATCACTTATGTCACCCAGAAATCAATGTTGGGACAAGCTATTGCCCTTGGACATCACCCTTTACCATGTTACGAGCCTCCCATGATGCATTTTTTGAATGAAGAAGTCTTTTACACTGACATTGAGTATGGAGAATCTGATCCTTTCTTGACCGTGTTCTTCGATGGAGCTTTAAATGAGATAATACAGAAGCAGGTCCCCAAACATCCGTATGAATTAACTCAAAAGGTTTATGATAATGAACTGATTTGTTGGACAAAGGTTATTTTCCACCCATAGTACATTGATCAAAAACATCTTTTGCAAAACTAGGTAGGTAGAGTCCAAAAAAGTCCCTATTAAGCCATGGAATGAAGACGTCGAAAGGTCACGTGTCCAAGTCGCTTATGCCATGTGTCGAGAGGTATCAAACAAACAGTAGTAGTAGCCGAGTGACTCAAAATTTGCCCCGTGTCGAGAATGTAGATGCCCCCTTTTTCCTTACCCGAAATAATCATCTTCCCGATTCTGAAACACTTTTTTAGTTTAAGGAGAAGAAAATACTTATTCATTGCAATTAAGAGACTTACACAGTTGATTAACTGAAAAAAGGTTCTTGTCAAGACCGGGAACATGAAAAACACTAGGGAGAGATATAGAGGGAAAGGAAATAGAACCAACTCCTTGAACAGGAACTGAAGCTCCATCAGCCATTTCTACCAGAAACTATGGCCAGAAAAATTGTCAAGAGAATGGAAGTCCGATGAAGAGCCTGTCATGTGATGGGAGGCATAAGAGTCAATCACCCACGAAGATGATGGAAGAGAAGTGGAAGTGATACCTGCTATGCATCCTGAGTGGTGAGAATGAGAATCTGATTCCTTGGGATTATCCTTCTCCTTAGAGAGATATAACTGAGCAAATTATTCTAACACATCAGAGGGGATTTGAGAGGTAACACTTTTCTTCTTTTCAAAATTGATAAGCTTATAAGTTAGCGGGGGGGGGGGGGGGGCTTTTGGAATCAGAAAGAAGTTAGTCGGGTAGTGCGCATGAAGGAATGGTTCCCTATCTCGCTGCCTTTATCTATCTCATACAGGGGGCTGTAATGAGAGAAATTCCTTGCCCTTTAGATTAGAGTAAGGTTCCTCCATGGCCCATGATCATCTATTCCTTTTAATGCTAACGACTCCCCTCTCAATATTAGAGGGGGATGATAGCAGAGTCTAGTAAGTCACCGCCCACTTCCACAAGCGGGTAAGGACAGAAAGACATATAGGGCCATCTAATCGAAACCATTGGTATGCCGAGAATCAAATCTCTTACTCCAGGAAGGAGTCGTATTGAGAAGTTGTTCAGTCGATCGTCCCATTCATTTGATAAGAGGCCGTGGGTCGGCATGTTGGATCGAGAAGATAGAGCGTTTGGGCCTATCCTCTATAAGTAACATATATATTGTAACAATATATATGTTACTGTATATATATATATATATATATATATATATATATATATATATATGTTACTATATATATATATAGTTACTATATATATATATATAGTTATTATATGTATGATTACAATATATATATTGTAAACATATATATGTTACAATATATATATGTTTACAATATATATATTATAAATATATATAATATATATATATATTTTAAATATAATTATATATATTTACAATATACATATTGTAAACATATATATGTTTGCAATATATGTATTTACAATATATATATATTGTAAACATATATATATAGTAAATATATTGTTACAAAATAATATAGTTACAAAATATAGTTACAATATAGTTACATATATTATTACAATATAGTTTACATATATTGTAACTGTTATAATATATAACTATATTGTAACTATACTGTTATAATAAATAACTATATTGTAACTATATTGTTATAATATAGTTAAAATATATAGCTACATATTGTAACTATAATGTAACAGTTACAATATAAATTGTAACTATATTGTAACATATATGTAACTATATTGTAACTATATATGTTACATATATGTAATTATATATATAACTGTTATATATATTGTTACATATAGTTTGTAACTATATAGTTTGTAATAAACTATATAGTTACATATATGTAACAGTTACACATATGTAACTGTCCTAACATATAGTTTGTAATTGTTACAAACTATCATACACATATAGTTTGTAACCTGTCAGATAGTACGTAACCTGTCCTAACCTGTCATGTCCAAATTTTGTAACCTGTTAGGATAATTTGTAACCTGTCCAAACAAAGTTTGTAACCTGTCCCCGTGCAAAGTTTATAACCTGTACTAACTTTGTCCCTATGCAAAGTTAGAACAAAGTTAGAATAGGTTACACTGTCAAAACTTTGTAACTTGTTACATTGTCCTGTCTTGGACAGTGTAACATGTTACACTTTCTCCTAACTTTGTCCTTGACAGTGTAACCTGGGGTCTCTGTCCTTGAGGGACATAGTCCTAAGAACCCTCATGCAAAGAGAGTCCTTGAGGGGGAGACTGGTATCATACACATATACATACACATATATGTATATATACACACACAAATGTATTCACACATATATAGATATACACATTTATATTTAGGTATTTATGTGTATATATGTATGTATATATATATATGTATTTGTATATGTTTATATATATACATATATCATAGATCTATCTACACATTTATATTTATATATTTATGTGTATATATGTAAGTATATATATGTATTTGTAGATGTTTATATATATACATATATGTAGAAATATATGTATACATATACATGTATACATACTACATGCATGTGTATATATGTATACACATACATTTATGTATATATATACATATAAGTATATGTATATGTGTATACATATACATATATATATGTACATATATAAATATATAAATATATAAATATATAAATATATGTAAATATATGTATATGTATACATATCTACATATATATATATGTATATGTATATACATATATACAGATGTATATATATATTTTACATGTATGTATACATGTCTATACATATATGCATATATGTAAATATATGTACATGTATGTATATATATATATACATGTATTTATATACATACATATATACATGTATACATATATAAATGTATAAATATATTTGTGTACATATATATACATATATGCATACATTTATGTGTATACATATATAAATTTACATAATATATGTATACATATATACATATATTTGTATATACATATATATGTATATATTTGTATATACATACAAAAACATATGTGTATGTATATGTATATACATATATTTGTATATACATATATACGTCATAAATCTAGCAAATGAAGAGGATTTTTTACGTAAGGAAAGGTACCCTAAAGACTTTATACTGCATTACCATGGTCTAAACTATATGACCTTAAACTATAGCAGAGGTCTAGTTGCATAACCTTAACTTGTACGGTCCTAGATGTATGACTTTAAACTACATAACCACGGTCCAGCTATATGACCTTTAACCATAGTGCGCGTCTTAGCTGCATGACATTAAAGGACATAGCGCCGTGGTCCAAACTATATAACCTTAAACTGCAGTGGAGGTCTAGTTGCAAGACCTTAAATTGTAAGGTCCTAGTTGTATGGCTTTAAAGTGCATAACCATGGTCCATCTGTATGACCTTAAACCATAGTGCACGTCCTGACTGCATGACGATAAACTATTTTGCATAGGTCCAAGAGGTATGACCTTTTAAACTTGCCCCCACATACGTGCACACTCCTTTACGTGCACTTTCACGTATGCCTTCCCTAGCCTACCTGTTAGTGTGCACGCGCCACCTTCATTACCTCCCTAATGTGTCCATTCACTTCATTACCATACCTCATTCCCCAATGAGTCTCTTTGCCATCCATAGTCATTGTAAGTTAGTGGGTCACCAACGTTTACTCACATTTCATACATCATCCATCTTTCAAAGGTAGCTTAATGCCCTTTTCCCAAGTGAGTCAAACCACCACCATACTCACTCCATGGCCTCCACAGACTGCCATTCATCTCCATTATGGTCCAAACTATATGAATTTAAACCGTAGTTGAGGTCTAGTTGCATGACCCTAAACTGCATAGTCATCGTTGTATGACTTTAAACTGCATAACCATGGTTCAGCTGTATGACCTTAAACCATAGTGTATGTCCTGGCTGCATGACGTTAAACTGTTTTGCACAGGTCCCGAAGGAATGACCTTAAACACGCTTACAAAAAAAAACGATGAAATAACGGACATGATGTATACATTAACAAGGGAGCGCTATGAGTAAAAATGACGGACGGGCATGGTCACGAAACCATGAGTAAAAGAGTCCCGTGAGTAAAAACCAGGTATGGTGAAAACCCGAAAGGGCATCATGAGTAAAAATAAATGAAAATGTGGACATAGCTGAAAGGTCATGGGTAAAAGAGCCCCAAAATAAAAAGAAGTTGGTGAAAACCGTCTCTATAGTTCCGCTTCCCAAGCTCCAGCAAAAATCCACAAAGAACGCTTAGACCAATAAACAGGTTGATGCAACACTCGTCTCAATAGGCGACTTCAACCCTCACTGAAAAGAAGAAAATCCTTGGTGTCACCATGCCACGACTCAAAAAATATGAGCTCTAAGAAAAAGATCCTAATAGCCTGAGTCCAGTTGCAAAAGGACTCGAAAGAAATAATACTTGCCAAGACGGCAAGACAAGTCTCATGAAAAAGAGCATCATTCCAGCGAGGTTATGAGCACACTTTCAAGATGCCAGAGATGTCCTAAGGGAGCTAAGTCAACCATGACTTTGGAGTGACAAATCAAATGATTGTCGTAGCTGCAAAGCAGTGGGTAGGGGTGGCTGTACCCAAACTGATTATCTCGATAAACTGAGGTACCCTACTCGTCAAGGAATAACTGGTTAGTCATAACTTTGGTGCGGCAAATTAGATGATTATCGTAGCTATAAAGCAGTGGGTAGGGGCGGTTGTACCCAAAGTGGTTATCTCGATAAACTGAGGTACCATACTCGTCAAAGAATGATTGAGGCAAGAAGCAGACGATGCCCATGCAAGCCCTTTCAGCATACTATTCATGTAATCCTCGAAACGTGGCTCAACACTAGAGGATATACACAAAACCCAAACCAAATGGGAACAATGCCCTTCGACATGGCACTCAATTGCCAGATGGGCTTGATTCTGACTGACGAGGTCCGTACAAAATCCTCAGCTTCAGAATCACAAACAGTCCTCACGAGGGTGAGGACTTCGACAAGATATCTAAAAAAAGTCTCTTCTCCCCTAAAGTCCCCACAAACAGACCCGCGAACAATGCATCTCTACGTCTGAGCATCCTAGTTATACCGTTATGTAAATCTCCTCGGCGTTCACATGGTCCTGTGGTTAGGAAGAAAAAAAGTAAAAGCCGAAGGAAATTTTTTGAATGATTGTACTTCTTGCTTCTCTTGAAGTATAACATTCGGTGGGGCAAGCTGTTTGAATGTATTTTTTAACACCTTGATCTTTGATAGGAAGCAGGTCAATAAAGCCTACAAAACAGTGGAAATTCCTGACAGTCTTAGAATGGCCTCAGAATTGGTCAAGATCTTCATCAGCACTTCAAAAGACCACCAGCCAATTTTCATCGTGATCATACATGTTTAAGGTAATGAAAGCAAAGAAACAATTTCAGTGAAATTGGTCTCTAGCACCCTGTTACTAGAGACATACTTTTAGTGTGTTAAATAGCTGTGGTACCACCACCATTGGATCTGGCATGGTCGAAAACCTTTTAGGGTCAAGTTTTGACTTAATCGGGCACCCCAAGACAAAGTTATGGGTGAAATACCGAAAAGGGGTAGGCTACACACTATTCTCATGTGGCCTCACTGCATCAAAAAACCATTAAAGATGGCTGTTTTTATAGTCACTAGTAGTCACTTTTTGGGCCTATATCTCACTCATTTCAAGTCAAATTGCTAACAAATTTGGTGAGTGTGTTCATCTCATCAAGATGAGCAATTCGATATGTAGTACGCCCCGTGACGATGCCCAAGCAAAGACAAAAAGTTAAATAAAAGTTGCTAATCCGTGAAGGAAGTTGCAGAAAATTCAATAGCACCATGCCTCGTTTGAGCAACCAGATCACGACGCTCGCATAACCTATAGGCACGAAACTAATTTCATTATGTGCGTGATGTCTGAGGCTATCTCTGGTTTGAACCACGTGTATGATGAACGGTTGGATTTCACACACAAAGGCATCAAAGCTACCGTAAATTTCGATCACCAGATTTCAATATTCCGATCAAAAACTCAAGATGACAAAATCTTTATTCGGACACGAAATCAAGCTACGTTTGTTGTAGCGTGATCCTGACAACATGCTCAGTGTGATTAAATGAATAAAATTCAAGGAATAAGTACACAATCGATCCAAAATTTTCAAGATTCATCCAAAATTAAAGTCTCATGATCATGGCTCAAAAATATGATTCATGACACAAAGTTGGTGTCAAAATGATCGTCATGCCGAGCCTTACAAGAAAACAATAATATCTAGATAAAATGGGCATCAGAATGATCCCAAGTCAGTCATGGAAGATGGCGTAAGTTCTCGGACAGCAGCAGAGACTGTTCTGAAATTCCACATATTGTTAAGTAGGGGCAAAACTGTCTTTTTACACCCATTTTTAGAATTTATTTAAATTCAATTAAATTGTCGGTCTTAGTTATCGAGCCCATTTTGCTCTCACGTCAGGCCAATTATCCATTAGCTTAGTCACCGCTCTGATCCTCTCACTCAGCTGAATTCCCCATCTTTATTCTCTTATTTTTCTCTCCTTCTTTTTTAATGTGCATGCTTGTGTATGTTCATCAAAGAGGAAAATGGTGAGGTCTGACTCACTTGTCTTATAACCTTTGCCATATATGTGTGATTGTAGAAAACAAAAGAATACAAGCTAAGGGAGGCAATTCTGAACTAATTTTATTACTGGGCGGATTTCTTCGTGTTCTAGGAGGGCGCCCAAGCAAGCCAGCCCGAGTAAGTCCCGAACCCACCTTAAATTTCTCTCTTCATGGTTGGTAACACCTGCCTCCATTCTCGAATGAGGTTCCCAAGAGAGCAATCTCAAAAATTCCCCCTGCCTTCCCTCGAAACCTGAAACGCGTGTCGCCTGATCCTTAAAGGATCCGAAGGATGAGATCGAGGCACCTAACCAATCAGCTCTGACATGGAGGTCGGTTTTGAGGCCTCAACATGCAGAGTAATCTTTGGTTCTAGGTTTCGCACACAGCTCTGAACTGCTTCCTTCTCAACCATGGGATTGGGATGTCGAGTGACCAAATCTCTCCACCTTACTATGAATTGATCTACAGGTTCATCTGGATCTTGAGTCAAGGTGAGAAGCTCGATGGTTTGAACCTCTCTCTCAACCTCATAGAAGGTTGGTAGAACAGTCTCCATTTCCTCCCAAGTATGTATTGAGTTTGTAGAAGCCGAGCATGCCATTGAAAAGTTGGGCCATCAAGGTTTTCAATGAACTCACGGAGTACGAGCCTCCTATCAGCTGCTGTTTCTCGACATGCCGCTTGGAAGTGGGCGATATGCCGGTACGGGGATGTGGTACCATAGTACAGGGGAAGCTTCCCTTTCTTGTAGTCTGAAGGAAATGACACCTGATCAATGTATGAAGGGTACGAATGTTGATAAATCATTGCACCCTGTATTCTCGGGATTTGTCTGCTCTTTAGGCTGTGAGTCACCATAGCATAGATGTCTGCCTGTGTGACAAGGTGAGGGACAGAATTATCCTGTGAGACAGGGTGAAGAAGCTGCCTTGGAGGTGCATCACCTGAGTGATGGTAGTTGACCTCATGGTTTGACGAGTGTCGCACAACATCTATACAATCAATCTTCGTCATTATTGAATTCACCATGTCTTCGAATTTACTCATGCGCTCTTCCTGCGAGTCTCCAGGATCGTTTACCACCATTACGCTGACTATTTCTCCAGGGAGGTCAGCCTTAGGTGCATTTGAGGGCTTTCGAGCTTGACGGGTCACACGTGGCAGATCGATCGGCAAGGGATTAGTATGCCCTGACTGGACTCAAGTCTTTTATGCGGACTATGTGAGGACTGGCTCTTGATGGTCTTAGGACCATGGCTGCTGGGTGGTTAGGTCGTCTTCTATGACACTGATCAAGGTGAAGATTCTCACACTTCTTCAGTCTCTGTTCGAAGAGGGTAGAAAGGATTTTGAGGGAGGAGACCCTTGGAGAGGGGTGCCCCGGCTTTTCTGATCAGCCCCTTAATCAGAATCTGCAGTCCTTTATCTTGCTTGAGCTTTAGACTACGATAAACCTCTCTCCAGAACTGAGACTGGGGTCAAGGTTGAACTGCGTTCTTAGAGCATGAGAGGGTGGTATCCATAAGATGGAGTAGCGAATGAGGACTTAACGTAGGCCAGCTTGGGCTACTGCCTCGGAAGTTGAAGAACTTCATCAACCATCAGGCCTTTGCCCCGAGCTCCTTTGTGGGCTCTAGAGTCATAGCGGACCTGATGAGGTTGGCTATTGATGATACTCTTAAGGAAAACCTTCGAGGAAGGGGTCGTCTCCCATGTGCTTGGGTTGGCGTAACAACTGCATTGCCCAGAGCAGTGGGATGCATATGCATGCGTACAGGTTTCACCAAAGGAGGCATGATTCTGAACGCTTACTCGAGGTAGCACAAGGACTGCCTCGAGGTGTGACTCAAGTGGATGACCCACGAGCTTTAGTGTGTGTACGTAAGGTGAAGGCCACAGGGTCTCCTCCTCGATGTGTCGAGCCTCTAAACATAGAGACTCGTGGTGGTGCAGGAATGTGGGGGGAAAGTCTTATGGCGACCAACAGAAGCAATGGCCAGAAAAGGACCGGGCAGCCTTCCGGTGTACCTCCGCAATAAGATAGATAAGTGATTTTTCGGTGACTGAGTGCATGCTGTGAGTGGCAACAGACTGCTACCAATACAAGGTGCCTTAGTGGAAGTTCCACCAGGCGAAGAGATGGGGAGTTAGGGACATTTAAGCCCCTCCTCACGCCTATCCAGGTTAAGATCTGGGAGTTAGACACTGGGTCTTTGCTCAAAAGGAAGGTTGGGACAGAAATTTGGGGAACTTGTTCCCTAGAGAAGTTCATGAATGCGAGGATCAGAAAATCCCCAATTCGGATAAACAGGTTAGAGAACTCGGAAGCCATATGTGGTGTGTACAAACAGAAAAATAAAGGAAAAACTAGCCAAATAAAGACATCTGATGAAGGGGTAGTAAGTTCTCAGTGGAGTTGCCAAGCTGGTTAGGTGCCTTGATCTCATCCTCTGGATCTAGATGATCTGGCTGCACGTGTCTTGGGTTTCTGGGGAACCCAGGACTTTGAGATCGCTCTCTCAGGAACCTTGCTCAGCAGCGAGGGCAGGTATACCAACCGATGAGAGAGGAGTTTAAGGTGGGTTCAGGACTTACTCGGGCTAGCTCACGTGGGTGCCCTCTTAGATCACGAAGAAAGCCCCCAGTTCTACAACTGGTTCAGAATCGCCTCCCTTGGCCTGTATTCTCCTGTTTCTCACATGTGGTTAATTTTACAAGGCAAGTGGGTCGTGTGACCCCACCTTGTCTTTGGGTGATGTACACAGGGCATGCATATTCAAAGGAGAAAAGAGAAGAAATGATGAAGTAAGTGTTGGGAGAAGGAAGAAGAGAGAAGAAGAAGAAAAAAAGAAAGAGACATTTGACCAGGTTACTAGCCTAGAACAATGGCTAGATTGGCATGATGATTAACTTGACATGGTCGCAAGACGAGCACGGTAACGAGACCCAAATGACGGCAATACTACTCGATGACAGAACACCAACAACAACCAGCCTAGCACAACGGGCTAGTTCGATGTGGCAGCAAGATAGGCATGGTAACTTAGACAGGCACAGTGACAATACTGCTCAATGACGAGACTACGGTGATAGTGCTATACTGGTCCATTAGTCAAATGAGAGAGGAAGAAGAAGAAAGAGAGAGATAAGGGATAAGAAAAGCAATGAGAGAAAGAGAGAGAGAAGAGAAAAGAGATGAGAGAGAAGAGAAGAGGGAAAAAAAAGAGAGAGAAAGGAGAGAGAGAAACAAGCAGGAAGAAAAGATAGAGAAGAAGAGAGAAAGAAGAGAGAGAGAGAGAGTACATGAACTGCGATGGACTTCCGTCTTCCATGATAGAGAGAAGATGAGAGAAAAAGAACCTGGATGGTGATGGACTTTTGCCATCCATGATAGAGGAAAGAGGAGAGGGAAAGAATATAGATGGTGATAAACTTTCACTGTCTATGATAGAGAAAAGAGGAGAGAGAAAGAACATGGATGGTGTTGGACTTTCGTCATCCATGACAGAGAAAGAGGAGAGAGAAATAATGTCATCCACAACGATAGGCATCGCCGTGCACCTCATGAGAAAGGGGAAATTTAGACAAAAGCACAGCCTGCCACTCGGGTTAAGGCTCGACTCACTGCGCATATTTTTAGAAGATAAAGAAAGGCTGAGAACGTCATACCGGACGATGAGCATCGTTGTGCACGACTAGAGGGGACAGAGAAAAGAAATCAAAGTGGAGGCAAAGAAAGACAGGGAGGAGGAAAGAGGAAGAGGAAAGAAATGTAGAGAGAGAAGAAAGGAAAGAAGAGAGAGCAAAGGAAAGTGAAGAGAAGTTGGTAAAGATCCGTAGGAGAAAGAAGGAAAGAGAGAGAAAGATATTAGGAAAGAGAGGAGAAGAATAAGGAAAGAGAGAGAAAGAGATTAACAAAGAGAGGAGAAGAATAAGGAAAGAGGAGATGAAAGAGGTACGCACGGCATTGCCACCACCACATGTGTCAAAGAGAAAAAAACAGAAAGATAAGTTTGTGCACGGTGTTGCCATGGTCGTGCATGTTCAGATGGAGAGATATAGAGAGAAAGATATAGCAGAGAGAAGAAAGTAGAGAAAGACTCGTTTGTGGCATTTCCATCACCGTGCATGTTCAGACAAAGAGAAAGACAGGGTAGAGAGAGAAAGAGAAAGATAAGAAGAAGAAGAAGAGAGAGAAGAAAATGCACATGACATTTCCATCATCGCGCATGTGAGATAGAGAAGAAGAGAGAGAAGAAAATGCACATGTCATTATCATCGCCGTGTGTGTGAGATGAAGAAGAAGAGAGAGAAGAAAATGCACACGGTGTTACCATCGCCGTGTGTGTGAGATAGAGAAAAAGAGAAAAGAAAATGCACATGGTGTTGTCATCACTGTGTGTGTGAGATAGAGAAAAAGAGAGAGAAGAAAACGCACATGGCGTTGCCATCACCGTGTGTGTGAGATAGAGAAAAAGCGAGAGAAGAAAACACACACGGCGTTGCCATCGTTGTGTGTGTGTGAGATAGAGAAAAAGAGAGAGAAGAAAATGCATACGGCGTTACCATTGCTGTGTGTGTGAGATAGAGAAAAAGAGAGAGGAGAAAACGCACATGACGTTACCGTCGTCGTGTGTGTGAGAAAGAGAAAAAGAGAGAGAAGAAAATGCACATGGCATTGCCATCGTTGTGTGTGTGAGATACAGAAAATAAAGAGAGAGGGGTTCATGCATGGCACTGCCATCACCATGCACATTCAGTCAAAGAGGAACAGAGATAAATATCGAGAAGAAGAAGAAAGAGAGAGAATGGGACACAGATCACCATGATCATCGTGTGAGTTAGAGAAAGAGAAGGAAGAAGATGACATGCATGGCTCTGCAACAATCATGTGTGTTCATAGAAAAGAATCGAGAAAAGCCGAGAAAAGAAAAAGAAATAAAAAAGAGAGGAAGTAAGAGAGAGAAGGAAGAAAAAAAGAAAGGAAGATAGAGATGAGAGGAGGAGAGAGAAAGAGATAGAGATGAGAGGAAGAGAGATAAAATTACCTTATCAAAGGGTACCAACCCTTTTCTTATCTCTCCTCTCTCTCTCTCTCTCCAAGATACACCCACGAACTCAAATAAGAAACACAAACTTTTATTGATCAATTGAAAGTTTGAGGGGGAATTTGACCAGCCCTTTACAATTAGGTTAAGCATGTATTTATAGAATTGGGCCCAAACATGGGTGGATGCTCAAAAAAATTCTCAATTGATGATAATTACTATTTAATTGAATTAAAATAAATTATAAAAATGGGTGCAAAATGATTGTTTTGCCCCTACCTAACAATTCATGAAATTCCAAAATAATCCCTACTGCAGCCCTAAAACTTGTGTGATTTTTCGTGCATGATCCAGGGTTGCTCTGATGCCCGTTTATCTGAAAGATGATTTTTTTCTTGTAGGACTCAGTATGGCAATCGATTTGATACTAACGTTGAGCATGGATCGTGTTTTTAATCCACGATCATGCGACTTGAAATTTGGATGAATCTTGAAAATTTTGGAATGATAGTGTGCTCATTTCTTGATTTCTTTTCGTGATTTCCTCATTGGATCACACTAAGCATGCCGCCATGATCATGTGGCAATAAACGCAGCTCGATTTGTGCCCGGATGAACATTTCACAACTTTGGACCTTTTGTCAAAATCTGAAATTTCGACACATAAATTTGTAGTAACTTTATTAGCTTCAAGTGAAAAATTCGACCGTTCATCATGTGCGGAGTTTCGACCCGAGATAGCCCTAGACCTTATGCATACTATGGAACTGGTCTCACGTCAATCCGTTGCGCGAGCACCGTAATTTGACTGCTTGAGCGAGGTATGTCGCTAGTGATTTTCCTGTTATGTTCTTCACATATCGAAAACTTCTCTCTAGATTTTCTCCTTGTTCGGGCATCATCAGGGGGCGTTCCACATATCAAAATGCTTGTCCAGATGAGACAAACACGCTCACAAACTTTGAGCGTGATCCGACTCGGAATGAGTGAGATATGGCCCTAAATGTTATTGCTCGAGACTGTAAAAACAGCTACCTTTAATGGTGATTTGGTGCCGGAGAGCGCACGGGAATAGTGTGCGGCCCACCCCTTTTTGGTCTTTTACCCATAAATTTATCTTGGAGTGCCTGATTAAGCCGAAACTTGACCCATAGGGGTTTTCAACCATACCGGATCCAACGGAAGTGGTCCCACAGCAATTTGACATACTGAAAATAGATTTCTAGTTATAGGGTCCATTTTAGGGTGCTAGAGACTGATTTTTCCGAAATTGTTTCTTTGTTTGCACTTCCTTAGACATGTCAGATTGCAACGAAACATGGCAGGTTACCTTTTGAAGTGCTTAAGAACATTTTAATTTGTTTTGGGATAATTATGAGACTATCGTGAATTCCACTTTAATTCAGGCTTATTTACCGGCTTCTCTTTTTATTTCGCATCGAGGACTAAGGTGCTGAAAAATGTGTTCAAACAACGGTCCTTTAGCGTGGGACTTGACTTGTTATCTTTGTGATTCTTATGATTTCTGAGTCCTTTCGTGAACGGACTCATATGGTCAGATTCTTCTTGAAGCTCGTATTTTAGGGTCCTGATATCAAGGGATCCTGACACCAGTGATTTTTCTTTGGAGTGCAGGTTAAAGCCACCTAGGAGGCGTGTGCTACATCAGCCTACTTATTGGTCCAAGCTCCCTTTGTGGGTTTCTCTTGGACTTGGGAAGTGGAGCTTTAGCGACGAGTTTCACCAACCTCCTTTATTCAGGGATCTTTTACTCATGACCTTTCGGCCACATCCACCCTTTTCTTCCATTTTTACTCATGGTGCCCTTTCAACTGTTCACCGTGCTTGGGTTTTATTTTCACAGAACTCTCTTACTCATGGTTTCATCACCATGCCTGTTTGTCATTTTTACTCATTATGTTCCCTTAACCAGGTGTACACCATGCCCGTTATTCTTTTCTTTTTTTTGTGAAGGCGTGTTTAGGGTCATGCCTTCGGGACCTGTGCGAAGCTTTTTATTGTCATGGGATTAGGACGTACACTATAATTTTAAGGTCATATAGCTGGATCGTCATGGAGATGGATGGCAATCTCTAGAGGCCATGGAGTGAGTATGGTGGTAGTTACTGCATGGGAGGCCTCGGCTCCCCCAAAGGCCTTCTTTTAGTCTTCAAGCTTTATCTGCCCTTCTAAATCAGGGCCTCGATAATATCTTTAAGCGTGTAGCAGTCATTTGTGGGATGATTGATCCTCTGATGGTAGGCACAATAATTCGCCTAAGTGTCAAGGCCAGCTTGCTCGAGAAACTTGGCTTCTGGAAGCTGGATCATATTTTGTTCCAATAATAACTAAAACAATGCAGGGACCCATTCCTTCTCAAAGGGGTAGACCTTTTTCCTATGCCTGGTGAAATAATCACCCCGATCAAGGTTGGTTAGCAGGGGTACTCGTTTATACGGCTGTTGTTGCTTGCCTACCTGGGGAGCTGTCTTTGCTGCACTCACCCCTTAAGGGAGGTCTATAGTTTGGTGGAGATGGATCACTGACTGTGACGGCTGCACTGATTACGCCTTTCTATTGGCTGCCCCATGTGTTGTTTCGAGAGGTACCATTGCCCCGGTTGTTTGCTGAGCTTGTAGATGGTTGTCGTGATCCGCCATGGTGGCGTGATATACTTTCTATGTGGACTGATTTAAAGATCATTTCTGACATGGAGGTCAAATTAGAGGCCTCGACATGTAGAGCGATCTCAGGTCGCATGTTTCGGACACAATTTTGAACAGCTTCCTTCTTAAGCATAAGATTAAGATGGCGAGCAGCCAAATTCCTCCATCTTGATATGAACTGGTTCATGGGCTCATCGAGATCTTCAGTTAGGGTGAGAAGTTCGATGGTTTGAACCTCTCTCTCGACCTCATAAAAACGCTGATAGAACAATTTCTCCATTTCCTCCCACGTATGCACTAAGTTTGGAGGAAGTCGAGCATACCATTGAAAAGCTGGGCCATCGAGTGTCTCAACAAACTGACAGAGAAGAAGTCTCCCGTCAACCACTGCTTGTCGACATGCTGCTTGAAAGTAGGCGATATGCTAGTTTGGGGACATGGTTCTATTGAATAAAGGAAACCTCCCTTTCTTGCAATCTGAGGGAAACGGGACCTGGTCAATGTATGAAGAGTATGGCCTTTAATAAGGCATTGCACCCTGTATCCCCGAAATTTGTCTGTTCTTTAGGCTATGGGTCACCATAGCATCAATGCCTACCTGAGAGATGGGATGAGGGGGAGAATTTTCTTGTGAGGAAGAGAGAGGGGGCTGCCTTGGAGGTGCACTATTAGAGTGATGGGAATTGACCTCATGGTTAGCTATACGATCAATCTTTTCCATCATTGTGTGCACCATTTCCTCAAATTTGTCCATATGCTCTTCCTGCATGTCACTAGGCTTGCTTACAATCATAACTTTGACTGTTTATCTATGGAGGTCAGTGTTAGTTGCAGCTGAGGGCTTGCAGACTTAGCGGGTCAGCATGCCCCAAATGGACTCGACTCTTGTATGTCGATCGCGTGAGGATTGGCTCTCAAGGGTACTGGGACCGTAGCTATTAAGTGGTTAGGTCATCTCCAATGACACTAACCACAGTGGAGGCTGGTAAGTTTCTTCTTCATGCTTCATCATCTGAAGAGGGTAAAAGGGATTTAGAAGAAGAGGGTCCTCAATGCGGGTTGCCCTAACCGCCTTGGTCATTTCTTTGATCAAAATCCATTGACCTCTATCACATTTAGCCTTGAGGTTTTGATGGATCTCGCGTCAAAATTGCGATCTGGGTTGCGGCTGGTCATCTTTTCTTGCACAAGAGAGAGCTGTCTCGATCAGGTGTGACAAAGGATGAGGGTCAGGGACTGGAGTCTTCTTGGGTCGGGGAGGATGAAGGACTCAATCTTCAATCAGGTCATTGCCCCGAGCTCTCTTGTGGGCTCCAAAGACATGACCAAAGTGACGGGGCTGATTCAGGATGGTACTCTTGGGGAAAACCTTCGAGTACCAAGGCTGAAGGTGCTTCCTCAAAGAAGGAGGAGCAGGCATGAGCAACGTTGACTCATGAGGAGGCCTGAGTCGAAGGCGAGAGGACGTCTGTGATGGAGACGTGTGTGCACCCCTTGAAGAAGGATCACGGATGACCTAGAGGTCAACCTGGCACAAGCTGGCGGTCTTGCCTTAGGAGGCCGAGGACTACGAGAAAGTGTATATAAGAGAATAGGTGGAGACCTACCCCTTACAATTGTGTGTCGAGTAGAAGGATCAGGGGTTTGTCTCCAGTGTACTCGGGTTGGTGTAATGACAGCGTTGCGCCGAGCAGTGAGATGCATGTTCTGAAACTCCACACATTGTTATGCAGGGGTAAAACAATCATTTTACACCCATTTTTAGAATTTTTTTAATTCAATTAAATCTTAATTTTCAGCAATTAGGTCTAATTTTGATCAATCCACCCCTGTTTGGGCACAATTCTATATAAACAGACACTACCTCATTGTAAACAAAACCCTCAGCCTTCAGCTGATTCTGGGAAGATTCAATAAAATTTTGATTCCTTACTTGAGCTTGTGAGTATGTCTTGGAGAGAGAGAGGAGAGAGAAGAAAAGGGCCAGTACCCTTCAAGCAGGTAACTTTCTCTCTCTTCTCTCTCTTCTCTCTCATCTCTCTCATCTCTCTCATCTCTCTCATCTCTCTCATCTCACTCATCTCTCTCTTCTCTCTCTTCTCTCTCTTCTCTCTCTTTTCTCTCTCTCTTTTCTCTTCTCTCTTCTCTCTTCTCTCTTCTCTCTTCTCTCTTCTCTCTTCTCTCTTCTCTCTTCTCTCTTCTCTCTTCTCTCTTTATCTATCTTTCTCTCTCTTCTCTCTACTCTCTCTCTCCTCTCTTCTCTCTTCCCCTCTCTCTTCTCTCTATGTTCTCTCTTTCTCTCTCTTTTATTTATCTCCTTTCTCTCTCTTTTGTCAATTAGCATGACCTAGTGCTGGTTGGCCTTCTCTATCTTCTTCTATCAACTGGCGAGACCTAGCATCGTTTGGTCTTCTCTATCTTCTTATGTCAACTGACGTGACCTAGCACCGGTTGGTCCTCTCTATCTCCTTCTATCAACTGGTGAGACCTAGCACCGGTTGGCCCTCTCTATCTTCTTCTACCAGTCGATGAGACCTAGCGTCAGATGGTCTTCTCTATCTTCTTTTGTCAGTTGGCGAGGCCTAGCCCCGGTTGATCTTCTTTCTCTTCTTTTACCAGTCGTTGAGATCTAGAGCTGATTGGTCTTCTCTCTCTTCTTCTACTAATCGATGAGGCTTAGAACCAGTTGGTCTTCTCTCTCTTCTTCTACCAGTCGAGGAGACCTAGCATTGGTTGGTCTTCTCTCTCTTCTTCTACCAATCAACGGGACCTAGTGTCAGTTGGTGTTCTCTCTCTTCTTCGATCAGTCGACAAGACTTTACACCAGTTGGTCTTCTCTCCCTTCTTCCGTCAGTCGGTGAGACCTTATGCTGATTGGTCTTCTCTTTCTTTCTCTATCAGTCGGCGAGACTCGGTGCTGGTTGGTCTTCTCTCTCCTTTTCTATCAATCGACGAGACCTAGAGCTGACTGGTTTTTCCTTTCTTCTTCTGTCAATTGGCGAGACTTAGGCCTAGTTGGTTTTCTTGCTCTTTTCTCATCTGACAAAATCGGTGAAGCATAGCACCGACTGCGTCCTCTCTCTCCCATCTCTTGACACAGTCGGCAATGTCTAGCATCGACTGCATCTCCCCTTCCTTCTTCTCCCTCCTCTCTTCCTTCTTCTCTCTTCTTCCATCCATTCCCTTCTTCTCTTTAACCATTCCTCTGCTACTCTTTCATTCTATCAAGAGGGATTGAGGTTAGCATCTCATGGCAGTCCTGTCGTCTAGTCATAATGTTATTGAGCCAGGTTCACTTGGCCTGCTTTACTGTCATGACAAACCGACCATCGTGCTTAGCTAATCGACATTGGCAATACCGTCTAATAGCAATCTCGTGAGCCGGTCTCAGTTATCGAGCCTATTCGTTACCATGTTACGCCAATTATCCACTAGCCTAGTCACTGCTCTGATCTTCTCGCTTGGTCAAATTCTTCTCTCCCCCCTGTCTTTCTTTCTTCTTTTTGAATACGTATGCTTGCGTATGATCATCAAAGAGGAAGGGTGAGGTCTGAACAACCTGTCTCTTAACCTTATATGTGTGTGAATGCAGGAAAGCAGAAAATAAGAAGAATACAAGCCAAGGGAGGTGATTCCGAACCAATTTCAAATGAGGTTGGTAACACCTGCCCCCATTTTCAAATGAGGTTCCCAAGAGAGCGATCTCACAAATTTCCCAGGTCTCCCCCAAAACTAGAGATGCATGTCGCCCAATCCTCCAGGGATCTGGAGGGCAAGTTCAAGTCACCTAACCAATGTGATACCTCACTTTAGCTGAAGGGTCAGGGCGACCGTGGCATATACAAACTGGTGGAGGATCACTAACAAGGGGTATTGGGATGAGTATCACCCTTGGAAAGGAGAGAATGGCAACTGGCATTAGGAGACTAGGTAGAGGATATTGGTGGATCCTCCTGCCCCTGACGAGGTCTTTATTTTGGGATATCCCTCGAACTGGGAAGCTTTAGGGATTCCTCGAGAGATAGCGGTCGATGACACCTCGCCACAATTCCTTGCTATGAAACAGAAAATTGGGAGCATCTTCCATAAACTCAGGGCATGAGGACGGAAAGGTCCTAGGTTATGAGAAGCGTCCCATTCAGGATTTGAACGCGCTAATTGTGAGCGGTCCTCATAGTAAACTATCTGCGGGTGCTTCTCAAGGAGGGAGTTCTAAAGTGACAGTTCCTCCTCTAACAGGGGGAAAGAAAGGGAAACGCTCCACCCCTACTGGAACTCGTGCACCGGCTCCAGTTAGTGGATGTACTAGAGGACATTGGGGTGTCAAACTTCTTGTGATCTCAGAACCAGGAGGTAGTTCTTCTTCCTCTGATCATTTAGCAACTCCCCCAGTGTACCTTTTGTGCTTTCTCCGCCATCTTTTGTCTCTCCTGAATTGTTTTCTTCTTCTTCAGAGACTGAATCAAATGACTCCGACCCTTCTGAGCCCATTGTTATTGCTTCTAACCAGGAGGTGACTCCGGATCTCAAGGAGGTACCCCTAAATCCAAGGATAGATCCTGAGTCAGAGCCATCTCTGATGGAGACTAACGAGGTTGAAGGCCCCGAAGCACCTGCTCCAGGAAAGGAATATGATGCTGATGTGCCCTCTGAGCTTCAGGGGTTTAATGCCCCGACTAAGGCAGGGGCTATGATTTAAGAAGAATGGCTTATAGTTAATGATGTCCCTGAGTACCAAGAGGTTGATGCCCCTAAAGGCCTAGATCATGAAGATGAAGGAGTTAAGCTTTTTGTGGCCAAGGTTCTGGCTGTTGAGGGTGCGGGCCAGATGGAAGGAGCCATGGGTGAGGCTGAATCAGTTATTAGCGAAGGCCAAAGGGAAGAGGCAGTTCTGAACTTGGTAATGCTAACATGGCAATTGAGGAGGGTGAGAAGCAAGGGGAACAGGTTTCTTCGGAACCTGCTAGGACAGAAGTGGAGGGCCCCATAGGCGAGGGTCAAGGCAGCAAGGCAGGTATTGAAGAATGCGTACAGGTTGATGGTTAAGTGCCTTGATCTCACCTTTCAGATCTAGATGATCTAACGGCACCTATCTCGAGTTTTTAGTGAACTCGGGATTTGAGATCGCTCTCTCAGAACCTTGCTTAAGAGCAAGGGCAGGTACACCAACCAATAAGAGAGGAATTTAAGGTGGGTTCAAAACTTACTCGAGCTGGCTCGCGTAGGCGCCCTCTTAGGTCATGAAGAAATCCCCCTAACTGCTTTAGCTGGTTCGAAATCACCTCCCTTGACCTGCAATCTTCTTGTTTTCTGCACAATGCTTCCATGATTAATTTGTAAGATAAGTGAGTCAAAGAGACCCACCCTTGTCTTAGGGCAACGTTAGTTCGTGTGATAAGGTGATGAAGCGGAAGGTTGAAATAAAGATGGAAGAGGGAAGAAAACTTGACGACGAGTCAAGACTAACATGACAGCCGAGAAGTTATCGACTCGGAGTGGTAGTAAGACCGGCATGGTTCTCAGGACCAGCACGGTGGTAATACTACTCAAAATCGAGACTGATATGGTAGTGCTAGGCTAAGTCTACCCTCAGTCAAGTGAGAAGAGAAAAGATAATGAAAAGAAGACACGAGACGGTAGGCGTTGCCACTCACGGCCGTGAAGTAGCAGTGTCATGGCCCTTGGGCGGTGCTCGACGCTACTGCTTATGGCTAGAGAGTGAGAAATGAACTAAGGATGGCGCTAGGCATCGCCGTTGGCAACATAAGGAGACAATGGGTCCCCCGCACAGGTGGCGATAGTCTCTGATGAAGCATGGGGTGATAGTCATTCATGAAGCGCATGACGGTAATTCTCACGAGGTACACGGTGATAGGCGTGGGGCGAGGGTAGGACGGGATAAGCATCGAACACGTGGAGGAAGCTCGTGGATAGTGATAGACGTTACTGAAACCTCCAGCGAGCAGAGATGGGTGTCATCGTCTACGATAGACAAGCAACAGGGGAGGACCCTTGCGAGCGGCAACGAGTTTCGCCATCTGAGTTCTTCACTGAGACATCGAAGCCACGTCTGTGGACGGCAATGAGAAGCGTCGTCTACAAACCTCATTGAGAGAGAGAAATAAACAAACGGAAGGAGAAGGAGACTCGCACATGGCACTGCCATCGTCATGCGTGACCTGTGATACTTTGGGGGAGGCAAGCACGTGACTGCCACTGTCGTGCATGACCTCCGCAAGGAACTCAGACAGAGAAGAGGGAGAAGAGAGGAAAGAAGAAAGAGGGAAGAAGAAAATAAAAAGAAGAGAGAGAAAGTTTACCTTGAACTTAAGGGAATCTGTCAAAAGCTTCTCTCACCTTACTCTCTCTCTCAAATGTGACCTAGCAATGAGAAGAAAGAGAAACTGTATTACGTAAAAACTCTCTTTTGTGAAAGATTGAGTCCTTTGGTGCATACAATGATGGTACGTATATATAGTATTTGCCTCAAACATGGGTGGATGATCAAAAGTAACTTTAATTTCTAGAAATTTGTTAGGATATTCGATAATTTGTTCCGGTTCCCTGTTTTCAGGAGCTATTATCTGGGTTTCAGACTAGAGAGACCATCTTTTAGGGTAATTTTACATGTTTCCAAGATACAAACTTAGGTATAACATGATTAGATTTATCCATATTTGTTTGAAAGAAGATAGTTTGTCCTTTAATATTTATTTGCCTTGCATTTGGACATAGTGTTCATGACTTTATAGCAGATTCTATAAATGAATGCTAGATTTTGAGATCCAAGATCCATATCAAAACCTTGGGTTTTAAGGTTAAGGGTTGAAACTTTTAATAGATTTGGATCTGATATTGTTACCGAGAAGTTTCGAAAGCAATTAAAATATATAGGTTTGTTACAGAGAGTAGATTCAACGATCCCTAATAGAGAGTCATTAAACCTCTGGTGTCTGCTATCTCTTAGACCGAGTAAAACCGAATTATTTAAACCAGTTCTAATTAAAGGTTTTACAGTTATTTGAACAAGACCAATATGAAGATAGTTAAATTCTTTCTTTTAATGCTCTTTTATCATTTTGGATGAAAGAAGTTGGAAACTATGTTGGTTTTCCATTACCGCAATAGTTTCTTCAATAGTTTTAATTGAAAAACTACTCTTGAATTCAAAAGTTCTTTTTTTATAAACATCAGTTATAGGAATCTTAAGAATATTCTAGTTTTGGATTTATTTTTCTATATTATCTATAATGACTTCTTCTCTATGGTTAACACATAGAGTATTAGTAGAATTAGAAGCAGCTCAATTTGATAATGTTCTGAATAAGTTTTCCATTTTAATCTTAGTATTACCCTTGAGTCAATTGAAAACAATCCCTACACCTTATTGCGCTTCGGGTTTGGTGGTCTTTCGGTCACAATGACTTTAGAGATTTTGACAAAATTTTAATAGATAAAATTGTTCAGTTCGCCACTGAATACAACTGGCTCTAATACCAAAGTAGCGGAAGAGACTAATAATAAGATAGAAAGCACATAATAAAGAAGGCATAGACATAGAAGCACATAGAATAATTACTTGATAATTAACAAGATGTGTATATATAGGTATGTGTATATATATATACGTATGTGTATATGTATACATACGTATATGTATATATATGTATACATATACACATACATATATATACACATATGTATATATATTTATACACATATATATACATGTATGTATATTTATAAACATAGATATACATATATACATATGTATATATGTATATATACATATATACATATATGTATATACATATATATGTATATAAACTTATACACATATATGTATATATGTGTATATGTATATACAAATATATGTGTATATACATATGTATATATATATATATATTTGTATATATATACACTTATATACAAATACACATATATGTGTATACATAAATACACATATACACATATTTATATAGATATAAATATGTGTATATATGTATGTGTATATGTATATATATATATATATATATATACATATAGACATATATACATATATATATGATTAAGTGTATGTATGTGTATATATACATATATATATAAATACATATATTTATATATATACATGTATACACATGTATTTATACATGTATATGTATACATGCATAAATTTATATGTATACAAGTAAATACTTACAAATAAATATACGTAAATATTTATATGTAAATATTTAAACAAATATTTATAATTATATGTAAATATTTACATATTTACATATAAATATATGTATATATAAATATTTGCATATTTACATATAAATATTTTTACATATTTACATGTTTGTATGTACATAAATACATATATTTATTTATGTATTTATATGTATTTACATATAAATATTTACAAATAAATATTTTAAATATAAATATATGTATATGTACACATATATGTATATAAATATGTGTGTTCACATGTTAATATGTACATAAATACCTATATTTATATATGTATTCACATGTATTTACATATTTATATATAAAAATTTACATGTAAATTTAAATATAGTTACATATATTTATATTTATATATATAATATACATAAAATATATGTAAATATTTTATATATCAATGTATTTACATATATTTATATATATTTACATATATATATGTATATATAAATATATATATAAATATACATATATTTTGCATTTATATATATGTTTACATATATCTTTAAATATATTTATATATATGTAAATATAAATATGTTTATATATTATAGGTTTAAATATATATACAAATTTATATATACATATATGTATATGTAAATATGTACATAAGTAAATATGTACCTGTATTTAAATATTTATATTTAAATATACATATATATGTAAATATACATACATATATTTAAATGTATATATGTACATATATTTACATATACAACGTCATATATGCGTGTATTTACATGATGTCATATATCTAAACATATAAACACACATATATGACGTCATATACAAATATTTACATATATATATGTACATATACATATAAATATATAAATATAGGTAAATATATTTGTATATATTATGTCATATACATATATGTAATTATATGTACATATTTGTAAATATATTTATACATGTAAATATATGTAAATATACATATATATATAAATATATGAATATATTTGTATACATATATGTATATGTATATGTATATGTATGTATAAATATATTTACATATATGTACATATATGTATATACATATATTTACATATATGTATATAATCTATATACAAATACATATATATATATATGTGTATATACACATATATGTATATACAAATATACACATATATGTGTATATACGTTTATGTATGTACAAATATATGTGTATATACACATGTATATACACATATATTTGTACATACATAAACGCATATACACATATATGTGTATATTTATATATATATACACTTATATACAAATACACATATATGTGTATACACATATATATACATATAAACATATATACATATATACATATATACAGGTATGCATATGTATTTACACATGTATACACATAAATACATGTATACATAAATATATGTATATGTATACATACATAAATTTATATGTATACATGTAAATATTTATATATATTTATATTTAAATATGTAAATATTTACATATAAATATATGTATATTTATATGTAAATATTTACCTAATTTATATTTATATGTAAATATTTACATATTTACATATAAATATTTTTGCATATAAATATATATATATGTACACATATATGTATATGTACATATATGTATTGAGTATATATATTAATATATATACATATATGTATGGATATATACATATATGAATATATATATACATATACATTTGTATATTACGTCATAAATATACATATATAAATATATGTACATATATTTACGTATATTTACATATAAATATATATATATACATATACATATATTTCACTATATGTATATGACATCATATATGTAAATATATTTATAAAAAAATACATGTAAATACATATATTTATATATTTTTACCTATGTAAATATATTTATACATATTTAAATATATTTATATATAAATATATGTAGATATACATGTATGTTAATTTTTATGTAAATAAAAGTAAACAAGTAAATACGTATACATAAATTTATGTATTTACATGTATACATACATATATGAATTTTTGTCTACACATAAATATATATGTATTGACATATAAGTATATATGTGTATTTGTATATGTATATATGTGTATACGTAAATACACATAAATATATGTATTTACATGTATTTATCTGTATACATGTAAATATACATGTGTATATAAGTATAAATACATGTATATATACATGTATACACATATATACATACACACACACACATATGTATATATATACATAGTTGTGTATGTGCATATATACATGTATATACATATACGTGTATTTATATATATATGTATACACCTATACATATATATGTATGTATACACATATATACATGTACACAACTATATTTATGTATATAAGTGTATACATGTATGCATATATATATGTATTTGTATATGTATATATATATACATATATGTAAACATATATCTATATATCTATACGTGCAAGTATATACATACTACATGTATGTGTATACATATAAACATATATATCTATTTGTACCTCTATACATATATACACATACATGCACATATACAGATATGTATACGTATATATTTATACATCTATACATCTATCCACATATACATCTATGTTTATGTATATGTGTATGTATACGTATATATGTATATGTATATGTATGTATATGTATATACATTAAAGGTGTATACATAAAAGTATATATATATACCGATATATGTATATATATGTAAATATATATGTATTTGTATATATGTACATACATACATACATACATACATACATATATATCTATACATACATATTTGTATATATATACATGTATATATATACATACATATGTGTGTATATGTATATACATATATATATATATATTGTATGTATGTATGTATGTATGTATGTATGTATGTATATACATGCATATATGTGTATATGTGTTAAATTTATCTATATACATATATATATACATATATGTATATATGTATAAACATATATGGTTATATATACTCAATACATATATGTATAGATATGTATACATGTATATATATATATATATGCATTTATATGTATTTATATGTATATATACATATATATATATATATATATATATATATATATATATATATATACATATATGTACATTTATGTATATATATATACATATATTTATGATGTCATGACAATACATATATAAATATTTGCGCATATATTTACATATATGCAAATATATGTATATGACATCATATGTGTATGTATTTACATGACATCATATATGTAAATATATTTACATGTATTTGCATATAAATATATCTATTTGAATACATGTAAATACATATATTTGCATATGTAAATCTATTTATACATATTTCAATATAATATTCTTGTACGTAAATTTATATGTAAATAAATATAAATATTTAAATACATATACGTAACTTTACGTATTTACATTTGTACATGTAAATATATGTATTTATGTATACACATAAATATAAATGTATTCACATATATATATGTATGTGTATATGTATATGTATATATGTTTATAGATAAATACATATAAATATATGTATTTACATGTGTTTATGTGTATACATGTTTATATATATGTGTATACAAATATAAATACATATAAGTGTACATGTATACACATATCTTTACATACATATATATATATATATATATATATATATATATATATATATATATATATATATATATATATATATTGCAGTGCGGTTAGCGATAGAAAGGGCGTGCGGTATGGCCTCTGTGGTGACCTCAAACGCGGTAGTAAAAGGAAGTCTGGCGAGTCCGAGTGTAAAGAAGATGGATTTTTGCCCCCCTTAGCTCTACCGGACATTGGACTGGGGTGAAACCGATTATGGCTCCCTTCATTCCAAAAGAGTTGCTACTTATACTCGTTTCAAAATCTCAGAAGGGGTCTAGAAAACGGATGCTCTAGTGGCGCGGCGCTAACACGCCCTTGCTCAGGGGTTAGATATGTAAATGTGTAAAGCCAAGTGTAGATATATATATATATATATGTGTGTGTGTGTGTGTGTGTGTGTGTGTATACATATATACATAGATATATGTGTATATACATGTAGACATAAATATATGTGTATACACATATGTATATATTTATATACATATATACATAAATACACATATATATACACATATGTATATATATTTATCAATGTATACATGAATAAATATTTACATGTATATATTTATGTGTATACTTAAATATTTACATGTAAATACGTAACTCTATCTATTTATGAATACAAATATATATATATTTATGTAAATATTTATTTACATAAATATACATAAATTTGTATTTACATCTATGTATACATAAATTTATGTATACATATATGTAAATATGTAAATATACATGTATGTAAATTTATATGTATACATGTATTTACATACTTGTATACTTATATGTATATGTACATATATATTGTATCAATACATATTGTATATATATATACATATATACGTATATACTCTATATATGTATATATATATATATATATAGTACATTGAGTACATATATACATACCAGTGTTCCCAAAATCGAACTGGAATACATCACAAAAAGACATATTTTTGTAAAAAAATATATATAACATTAAAAACAATCCAACAAGCTCACCAAAAATATATAAAATTAAAAAGAAAGAATCTATTTTTTCTCATATTCATCACAAATAATATATTTTTATAAAAAAAAGAAACTGTTTTGAGAAACAATTTTTTTTTTTTAAGACAAAAATTGAGCCAAAGAACACAAATTCGTTAGAGTCAAAATCAGCCCCAAATCATTCATTTTTTGAACAAATTGATTGGATGATATGATATATACTTCAATCACAATTAAAATGCCTCAAATATCATGAAGATCAATTCACAATTGAGATCATTCTTAAAAAAATGGCGGATATTTCACTTCACGCAATTTTCAAAACAAAAATGCACCAAAAAAAATTCATATAAATAGATATAGTGAATGAGAAATCAACATACCTGATGTATTCGATTTATGGAGCCTTGATGATCAAAATTAACGGATCAATTCAATAAAAAACGATGAATACATCGATCAAAAATCAATTTTTTTTTCATCAAACACAGTTCTTTGAAATCAAAACCCAAAATTCATCTTTTTCGAAAAATCGAAATAGAAAAAGTTTAAAGATTTAGTAATGAATCAAAGCCCTCCATTTCCATGCATATTCGTGGGTTATTGAAGCTCATATTGAATAAATGCCAGAAATGTCACAGTTTCATAAATTTGCCATTTCAATCCACCAAAATATCATTTTTCTTCAATTTATTATTCAATAAATAGTTAATTATCGAAACTTTCAGGTGTGTAAGTGCAATATTTCACTGAAAAAAACAAAAAAAGCTAGAAAATCGAAAAAAAAAAGGTTGCAAAATGTGAATCACAGGTTCTGTTTAAAATAATGGCCTCTGTGTGAAATAATGACTGTTATTTATTGGAATACCGTTATGTTCGATATATTGTTTGTTATATCAAAAAATTGGATCGGATAGTAAAAACCAGCCGGTTTTGAAGTACAACTGCCGGTTCAAACTCGAACCAACCGATTTTGGTGCTCATTTTTTGGAGATCCAAAAATTTTCCTAGTACCCCAAAACCGACCTTAACCGAAATTCGTACCTTGTCGGTATCGATCTAACAGGCTGGTTCTGGTTCAGAAAGACCGGTTTTACCAACACCGATATACACATATATATATATATATATATATATATATATATATATATATATATATATATATATATATATATATATATATATATATATATATGTATATATATACACATATGTACATATATATATGTACACATATATATTTATATAAATACATATATACATGTACATATGTGTATATATATGTACATACATATATGTACATATGTATATCTATGTATTGTAAATATGTATACATATGTATATATTTATATGTATATGTACATATTTATACATATATATATATATATATATATATATATATATATATATATATATATATATATATATATATATACAAATGTGTATATATATGTATAAATATATGTATATATCGTCATAGCTTTGGCACGCACACATATATGTAGATATGTATATATATATATATATAAACGCGTCGGGATCTACAGTGAAGTCTTTTGATATATTTTACAGTAAGTATGTGAATATTAAGCTATTATACTTTACTATTTCTTGTAAAATACGATAATAGTTCAAATAGAATAGGAGTATGCACATGAAGGGTATGACTGATATATCTATTACTAACCACTGTGTGTGGTTATAATTTCCTATCTTTATGCTAAATATAAGTTTAAATTGCATAATAATTCGATCATCAAGATTGTATTAACAACAGACATTTACACATGTAGTAAAGCAAATGTAAAAGTACTGTTTACAGACCCTGTACAATCATATGAAAGCAAATGTATTATTACAAACTGTGTATACATATTTAAAGTAAACACACACTTACAATGTGAAAATACAATAACTGGAAAGGAGTTTCCACTGCTGAGGACAGTGTGAGGGAAGTGAAGAAAGATTGCAATCGCACATATTAGAAATAAACAAAAAGGAGAAGATAGAACTTGGAGAATATAGAACCTGGGTCTTAATGAAGTAAGAGTTGAAACAGAGACTTGAAAAACATGAGCTGTAAGGTCGAAACAGCAACTATGATCAGAGATGGAGCATGAAGATGAGTAGTGAGGAAGGAGCAAGACTTAGGCAGAGAGAGAGAGATCAAAACTCAGAGAGAGCAGAGCAGATAGGGAGAAGAGAAGTTCCGAGCGACCTTGCAATTATGAGGCAGAAGGCTGCCTTTTCTAGGCAAACAAGGGGTGCCTTCGTAACGAAGGTAAGGCGACTTAAAGCAAGAAAGGACATAAAGTAGGATGACGGGAGAAAAGTAGAAGAAAAAGAAGAAAAGTAGATTCCTTTGGTCAGAGGTAAAGACAAAAAGGTATCTGAGAATAGTGGTTCTTTTGTTGTCACGTGTCGGTAACTTTTGTCTTTTCCTGTGGCTACAGTGTCGGTGGCTTGTCTTTTATGTTGGTGGGAACAGTAACAACATCTGGGAATAATAACTTGCTTCTTTTTTATGTAGGTGGAATAGTAACAGCATCTGGGAATAGTAACTCTTTTGTCTTGTTTGTCGGTGGGTATGATAATGGCATCCAAGAACAGTATTTTGTCGTATGTGAGTGAGTATTGTGTCAGGTCACAATCTTGGCAGCAACGGGTCATGGTCTTTGGCTGCATTCGTCCGGGTCATCTTCTTCTTCTTCGGGATCAGTTTCTTCAAGGGGAAAGTATCTATTGGTACAAGCTGGTGATGATTGTACGGTCTCATCTGATGAGACTGGCTTTCTTTCTGTTTCTGCAAAAATCTCCCTCATTTGTTGTTCAAGGGTTTCTTTAGAGGCATTAGGGTTTGTTTGCAACATATTTCTCAAGTATGTGGGGAAGTCAAAGGAAGTATTGGCAGTATTATGTCCACTTGGACTGGGATTATATATAGGTTTTTGTGGAGGTATGCATTTGGGCACTATGGTTGTGAGATCCATATTGATTTTAACTGAAATGGTTTTTCCAAGGCGAGGAATATAGGTATGATCAGATGTATTATTAACAGAGATTGTATATTCCCATTTCATAATCCATGGGAGTTGGTATAGTGCCACAAAGTAGAGGTGATTGTCTGTATTGATATCACTATTATTAAAGAGAACAAATTGTTCCTGCACTTTTTGAAAAGTAGGAGGTAAAATTTCAGTGATTGATCCTCATACTAAAAACCAGTTTTTAAACCAATTTGGGAATCTTTCGAAAATGGGTAATCGAAATTGAATACCAGCTATGCGTATTATTTGGGTTTTGATAATAAAATACTTTATGCCAGGGTTCAATGTATTCGGCATATTTATAATATTTATATGAAAACTTATGATTGTTTAGTTTTTTGCTCTGAGCGGGATTGCAACCCCACTCCTCATATGAAAGAAACTTTTTGATTTGCATTTTGGAATATGCAATCACTTTGGTATTTTGTTGATAGTAATGGACAACAGAGATGGACCCTGTTTCCATAAGAATGGCTTCATAGTATTCTCAGGTTTTTACTCCATTGGTAGGATTCAAATGGTTTATGAGATATAATGGAGCAAGTTTAATGGGATCCATACTAGTATGGTGGTCATCTATTATAATATCCATGAGATTTGCTCTTTCAATGAATGGAGAACGAGGAACATTAGGCCTTTGGGTCGGCCTTGATTGAGCAGGACTATAGGCTGGAGTGGATGTATTAGCTTCTGGAAAAGTTATTTGATGAATGGGTGAAATGGAAGGTGAAAGGGTAGCTAAAGGCGGATTTTCACCTTCAAATGGTATTATTGTCAAAGGGCATTTCTCGCGGGAAGAATTGCTACGAGAACCCATTAAAGTAGGTGGATTGGACAAAGTATTATGTTGATTAGCTGCAAAGAGCTGTAGTGCAAGTGATAGTGGTGTTTTTTCGTCGTTGGCGTCAGTGTTGCCCCCTGCAAAAATTCACTGGTTAAAAAATGAGGAAGGGAATTAGAGGAACCGTGATGGTGTTCAATAGTAAAATCAAAGGCAGAAAGGATAGCCTGCCAGCGAGCAAATATTTGTTTGGAAACAAGGTTTTGAACATCTTTTTGCAGAATATCTTTAGCAGCTTTGCAATCAGTTCGAATAAGAAACTGTTGATTGAGAATATCACTTTGAAATTTAGTAACGCAATGGACAATAGCAAGTAACTCCTTTTTTACAGTAGAATAGTTTTGTTGGGTTGGATTCCAAGCTTTAGAAGTATACCTGAGGAGTTGTTCATGATCATCTACGCGTTGTTTTAGGATTCCTCCTAAACCCAACTCTGAAGCATCACATTCAATAATTTTGAAAGCAGTAGGGTGAGGAAGAGAAAGACAAGGGAGAATTTTGACTTTCTTTTTAATTAGTTGAACTGCTTTAGTATGAATATCTGTCTATGGTGGTGGATGCTTTTTTAATCTATCATGGAGAGGTTTAGCATCAATGGCAAGATCTTGGTAGAAATCTATAACATAGTTAAGACATCCTAAGAACCTTAACAGTTCTTTCTTCTCTAGAATTTGATCAGGAAATTTATCAACAAATTGTATTGATCTATCTATAGGAATAATGGTGCCTTGATGAATATTGTGTCTTAGAAATCTAATAGTAGTTTTGAATAAAGTAATCTTTTTTACAGACACAACTAATCCTGCATGCTGGATTGCATGGATAAAAGTAATGATATGTTTGATATGGGCATCTATAGATTCAGAAAAGATAAGGACATCATCAATATAAACAATCATAAATTGATAATAAGCATTGAATACATCATTCATTATTTTTTGAAATTCAGATGGAGCATTTTTTAGTCCAAATGGCATGACATTCCATTCATATTGACCAAATGGTACATTGAATGCTGTTTTATATTTATCTTCTTCTTTGATTTGAATTTGCCAGTATCCTGATTTCATATCAAATTTAGAGAATATACAAGCATTTGCTACTCTATCTAATAAATCTTTTTTATTAGGAATGAGATATCTGATCCATTGTAGAACTTTGTTTAATGGTTTATAATTGATAACAAGTCTAGGAACTCTTCTTTCCTTTTCAGCATTTTTATTTACATAAAAAGCTGCACAACTCCATGGTGATAAGCTTGGTCGAATAAGTTTTTTGTTTTGGAGTTCAGCAATTTCTTTTCTACACATATCAAGTAACGTTGTATTCATTTGAATTGGTATTGCTTTTGTAGGGATTTATCTTTCATCAAATCCTCGTTCATATGGAAGGCTGATGCTATGTTTCTTCCTTTCCCAAAAGGCATTGGGATGTTCACTACATATAGAAGTTGTTGAATTTTCTGTTGTATCAGAGGATTTTGTAATTGTTCTTCGACATGTCGATAATTGTTCTTCTTGTTTTAAAGTACAAAGAAAGTGTTATTTATTGTGTAATTGACTTTTGACACTATTCAGTTCTTTGAGTTTTGGTTTGTGAATAAATTCAAAATGTAATGGAATATTTTGATAACTTGATCTGGTTCATGTATGATCTATAGATAATGGATATAATAAAGTAAGGAATGGGACTCCAAGAATAACTGCTTGGCTGAGTCTTTTTATCATAATAAATGGTGTTTGAATACACTGATGATTATTGCATACTGATGCATTAGATAATTTATAGTTTATAAAGAGTCTGCTGCCATCGGCAGTGTTTAAGATTTGTGTTGTTTTATCAAAATATTTTGTTGGTACAAGTCCTTCATTGATACAATTTAAATCAGCACCTGAATCGATTAAGGCTGATGTTTAAAATCTATAATCTTCTGCAACTATAATGGTTACTTGAACAAACCATTTTTTTTTCATAATTTTGTCTAGAAGATTAACAGAAGTAGGTTGTTCTGTTATTAGAAGTAGTTTTGTATTTGATATTTCTGGAGTATCTCCAGGTGGATTAGGACTGTATGTTGTAACTAAATGATTAAATTCTACTTCATCTGTATCAGAATTATGATGGGATAAATTTTGTAATTCTAGAATTTTAATTTTATTTTTGAGCTGATGAACTTCTTTTTTTGACTTCATTTATCGCTTGTTTTAAGTCTGAGATAGAAGGTTCTTTTTGCTTAGTGAAGTGTTGTTCACTCACTCTTTTCATAATAGAGGCAAAATTTTATTCATCTGGTGTTTTACTGATAGGAGGTGTTTTTGCTTTGGTTTGGCTAAATTGATGAATTTAGTAATGACAGATCTTTTTTCCTCTGGATTTGTAATTTTTTCTATGAGATCTAAGATTAGATTATCTTCTTGTGTTAGAGTATGTAGATGACGAAACTAAAAATAGAATCCTCACCAATACAAGACAATGGACAGCCAGGAATGAACAAAATCAAGAAATAATTTATATTGAAAGTGATGCAGTAAACACCTTGATATACACTATTACCCTCCATTTCGTAGGAAGCACAGCTTTATTAGCAGTAAGATCAGAAGATCAGCTGTCTAATCTTAGATGTCCTACTCTCTCCCATTATAAGTGGTATAAGGATGTATTCTTTTCACGATTACTAATACGATAAGATTGTCAATTAGACCATTGGAAAGAAAAATTTATTGCTGGTTTACCATAAAGAAACATAATGGAATTATCATATATCCTGCATATACACTTGGAGAATTATCAGCAGAGATATGTGCTGAAGGATTAGCTTTATGTACTGATCTGAAACTCAAAAGACAACTTGATAAACAACAAATTACCAAGCATAAAGAACTTGATGATTTTTGTGAACAATTCGGTTATCATATCGATAGGAAAAATAAACCTGAAAAACTTTATAAGAAAAAGAAAAAATATAAGAAAGAAAAGTATAAGACTGATAAAACACATAAAAACTATAAAAAGTCTAAACAAAGACTTCTAAAAAAGTTTTCTCCTAATACTAAAAATAAAAGGAAATTACCAATATGTTATAAATGTGGAAAAGTTGGTCACTATAAACACCAGTGTAAAATTTAAAAAGAAAATTGATGCTTTACAATTAGATGAGTCAGTTAAATCAAAATTATATAATATCATCAATTATGATACCTCTTCCTCAAGTACAGATTCTAATACATCACTCATAGGAAATATTCAAGATGAGGATCTAATATAGACAGAGTCATCAGATTCTTCAGATTATATATATATATATATATATATATATATATATGTGTGTGTGTGTGTGTGTGTGTGTGTGTGTGTGTGTGTGTGTGTGTGTATACATATATGTGTATATATATATATGTATATATATATGTATATATATATATACATATGTGTATACACATATATATGTACTCATATATATACATATATATGTATATATGTATAAATGTATATATGCATATACATATACATGTATATATATATATATATACATATATATATACATATACATATGTATACATATATATACGTATACATGTATATATGTACATACATGTACATATATATACATATATAAGTAATTATGTATACATATATATGCATATGTATATGTATGTATGTATACATATATTTACATATGTACATGTATATATGTATACATATATATGTATATACATACATATATATATATGGACATATATGCATATGAGTACATATGAGTACAAAGTATGTACATATGTACATATGAGTACATATAGTACATAGTACTCATGAGTACATAGAGTACTCTAATGTTTTGAGTATTCATAGAGTACATTGAGTACATTTGAGTAATCTATGAGTACTCAAGTGTACTCTATGAGTTTTGAGTACATTTTGAGTACTCAAAACATTTGAGTACTCATAGAGTACATAGAGGACATACATGAGTATATATGTGCTCGTGTACATAGAGTACTCAAAACATTTTGAGTTATCAAATGCACTCAAAACTCATATGTACTCAAAACAAATGTATATTTGAGTGCATAGAGTTATGTACATATCTACATATTTTCATATGAGTTTTGAGTATTTATATGTACAAAACTCATATGTACATATGAGTACATATGAGTTTTGAGTACTCATATGTACATATGTGTATATAAATATACAAATATATGTCTATACACATATACACATATACATATATGTAAACATATATATAAATATATGTTTATACAATTATACATATCCAAATTTATATACACATTACACATATATGAATGTTTACATATATATGTATGTACATACATATATGTATATATGTACGTACATGTACACATATGTATACATATGTATATATGTATACATGTGTATATACATACATATGTCTACATATGTGTATACATAAATACATATGTGCATACACATGTATATATGTGTATATATATATATATGTACATATATGTATATGTATACATATATACGCATATGTATTTATATACATATACATATATGGAAGATGATAGGGTGAGCCCACTAACTCACAAAATAGTATAAGCCTAATGGCTCAGATTGAATCTAGGTCGATCTGATGGGAGAGAGTGTTTGAATTTTAATAATTTTTTTTAGAAAACTAAATCACTGGAAATTTTAGGTGAATATTCTTCGTATCAAGATGCACCTAATAAAAATATAAAAAAAATAATCTGCAAAATTAAAAATGACTAAAATACTACTTAAAATTTATGAGAGTATTTTGATCATTTTTATATAAAAAATAATTTTTTAAATATTTTTTGAATATTCATTGATTTTTTATCAACACACGTCTAAAATTTTAAGGGATTTAGATGTGTAAAAAAAAAAATTCAACAATATCGGGCGTTCGTGATTGTTAGATCAGTCTAGATTCAATCTAGGCGATTGGGCTCATTTTTTCTTGTGAGCTCATTGGCTCACAGAAGCCTTTTCCTACATATATATACATATATGTATACATATACACTTATACATATATGATCTGTATATCATATATATATACTCATATACATATATGTATACATATAGAAATATACATATGTATGCATAAATGTATACATATATATACATACATATATATATATACAAACATATATCTATGTGTATATATATGTATTGACACATATATATACAAATACATATACATATATATGTATACACATATATGTATTTGTATATATATGTGTATATGTGTATACACATATACATATATGTGTATAAGTATATATATGTATATACACATATACATATATGTATATATGTATATATATGTATATACACATATTTACAAATACACATATGTATATGTATACACATATACACATATATACATACTTCTATACATATACACATATTTATATGTGTATACACATATATATATTTATATACATATATATGTATATACATAAATACACATATAATATATATACAAATACACATATATATATGCATACACATATACACATATATACATATATTTACACGTATACACATATTTATATGTGTATATACATATATATATATATATATATATATATATATATATATATATTTATATACATATATATGTATATACATAAATACACATATATCTATACACATGTGTATATATTTATGTGTAAAAATAAATATTTACATGTAAATACATAAATATACGTATTTATGAATATATATATATACATATTTGTTTAAATATACATTTACAAAAATATACGTAAATATATGTAAATACATGTATATACATATACATATATTTACATATATGTATATGACATAATATATTTATAAATGTATAAATATATATATATATATATATATCATATACATATATGTACAAATATATATATATATATATGTTATATATTTGTACATATATATATATACATATATATATATACATATAACATATATACATATGTATTGTATCTATATATATATATAAATATATAAGTATATTATATATATACATGTATACAATATATGTATGTATATGTACAATATATACATATATATATGTGTATATGTATGTACATATATGTATATATATAAACATATATGTATATATATATACATATATGTATATATATATATATATATATATATATATATATGTACAAATATGTATATATATGTATATATATATACAATGTATATATACACATATATATATATGTAAATAAGTATACATATATTCTTTTGCATATGTATATGTATATATGTACATATATATATTGTATATAAATGTATATATGAATATGTTTGGAGTAGATACATATATACATGTATACATATATATACATATATATATACAAATATATGTACATATATAAATATACATATATGTACATATATACATATGTATATGGACGTATAGAGTATTGAGTACATATAGAGTATGTATGTATACAACATATATATACATGTATAGATCTATATGTATAGACTATATATCTATAAAAACATAGATACATACTCTATATATAAATGTATATATATGTATATACAGATAGATATATATGTATATAGGTATATACTCTATACATATAAATCTAAATATGTATATATATAAGTATGTATGTTTATATGTATACATATCCGTATATATGTATGTATATACATATGTATATATGTACTCAATATGTGTGTGTGTATATATATATATATATATTATGTATTTGTATATATGTATATAGGTATACATAGAGTACATAGAGTACATATATATATATACATATATATATATACATATATATACATATGTGTATATATGTGTATATGTATACAAATGTATCTATACATATATACATATATATATATGTATATATATATATATATATATATATATATATATATATATGCATATATATATAAAAATATGTATATATATACATGTGTACATATATACATATATGTATATATGTATGTATATATCGTGGTAGCTTTGGCGTGCACACATGTATGTATATATGTATACCTATATGTATATAAACATATATATACATATATATGTATATGTATATGTATACATATACAACACATATGTATACACAAATATACATATTTTTATACATATCTATGTATATATGTATATATTCATATATACATATACATGTATATACATATACATCTACATACATACATATATACATATATACATATATATATGCATAAATATGTATATATATATATATATATATATATATACATGTTTATTTTTATATACATATATATACATATATGTATATACATAATATATATATATGTACATATATATACATATGTGTATATACATATATATACATTTATCTACATATATGTATATATGTATACACATATATGTATATATATACATACATATACATATTTGTTTATATATATATAAACAAATATATATATATATATATATATATATATATATATATATAAACAAATATATATAAACAAATATGTATATATATATATAAACAAATATGTATATATATATATATATATAAACAAATATGTATATGTATGTATATATATACATATATGTGTATACATATATACATATATGTAGATCTATGTATATATATGTATATACACATATGTATATATATGTATATATATATATATATATTATGTATATACATATATGTATATGTATGTATATAAATATATACACATATATGTTTACATATGTATACATATGTGCTCATATGGATACATGTATATTTAGATATGTTCATATGTACTCATATATATTTATATATATATATATATATGTATACTTATGTATACATATGTATATATGTATATTTATATGTATATTTTTTTATATATATATGTATATTTATATATATATATACATAAGTACATATATATGTACATATGTATACATGTACATTTGTTTGCATATGTATACATGTATACATATGTACATGCATGTACATTTGTACATATATACATATGAGTACATAGTATGTACATATGTATGTACGGGTACTACATAGTACTCATGAGTACATAGAGTACTCTATGAGTACTCAAGTGTACTCCAAGATTTTTTACGACATTTTGAGTACTCAAAGCATTTGAGTATTTATAGAGTACATAGAGTACATACATGAGTATGTTCCGCACGTAAGTCTGGATTGCTTCCTTTTCAGGCATAAGATTAGGATGACGAGAAGCCAAGTTTCTCCATCTTGATATGAACAGATCCATGGGCTCATTTGTTTCTTGAGTCAGGGTGAGAAGTTTGATAGTTTGAACCTCTCTCTCGACCTCATAGAAGCGTTTGATGGAACAATTTCTCCATCTCTTCCCATGTATGCATCGAGTTTGAAGAAAGCCAGGCATACCATTGGAATGTCTAGCCATCGACGGTCTCAACAGACTGTCGAAGAAGAAGTCTCTCATCTGCCACTGTTTCCCTACATGTCGCCTGAAAGTGGGCAATATGCTAGTTCAGGGAGGTAGTTCCATTAAATAAGGGAAACTTCCCTTTCTTATAGTTTGAGGGGAAGGGACCTGATCCATATAGGAGGGGTAAGGTCTTTGATAAGACATCGCATTCTGTATCCCCAAAATTTGTCTGTTCTTTAGGCTATGGGTGACCATAGTGTCAATAACTAGCAGAGAGACTAGATGAGGGATAGAATTGTCGTGTGAGGTAGACAGAGGGGGCTGCCGTGGAGGTGCACCATCAGAGTGATGGGAATTGGCCTCATGGTTAGCAGACTGGCTTGCCACATCAATACGATCGATCTTCTCCATCATTGCATGCACCATATTCTCAAACTTGTTCATATGATTATCTTGCGCATCATCGGGCTTGCTTATGACCATTACACTGACCGTTTCTCTAAGAAGGTCAACATTAGTGGTAGCTGCAGGCTTGTGAGCTTGACGGGTCATATGTGGTAGGTCAGTTAGCAAGGGGTCAGCATGCCCTGACTGAACTCGACTCCTTTACACGGATCGTGTTTGGACCATTCTCGATGGTCTTGGGACCATGGCCGCTGAGTGGCCGGGACTTCTTATGCGACAGTAACCACAACACAGAGCTCATGGAGCTCTTCCTCAGGCTTCATTGTCTGAAGGGAATAGAAGGGATTCAGGAGAAGAGGGTCATCAAAATTAGCTCTTTTGACTGCCTTGGTCACCTCCCTAATAAAAATTCTCAGACCTCCATCACGTTTAGCCTTGAGGTTTTGATGGAGTGCTAAAACTGCAATCTAGATTGTGCCAGGTCAACTATTTTGACACAAGAGAGAGCTGTATTCATCGGATGAGGGAATGGATGAGGGATAGGAACTGGAGTCATCTTGGGTCAGGGAGGATGAAGGACTTGATCTTCCTTAAGGTTCATGCCCCGAGCTCTCTTATGAGCTCTAGAGACATGACCTAAGTGATAGAGCTAGTTCAGGATGGTACTCTTGGGGAAAACCTTCCAGTACAAAGGCTGAAGGTGCTTGCTCGATGAAGAAGGAGCAGGCAAGAGCAAGGTTGACTCATGAGGAGGCATGAGTTGAGGGCAAGGGGACGCCTGAGATGGCGATGTGTGTGCGCCCTTCGGAGAAGGATCGCAGGGGACCTGGGGGTCCACCCAGCCTCGTGCAGGTTATCTGGCCTTAAGAGGCCGAGAACTACCAACAGGTGTCTATAAGAGAACGGGTGCTTGCCTGCCCCTTACAAGGGCGCTTATGTGTGCATAGTAGGAGGAAGAAGAGGTCATCTCCTGTGTATAGGGGTTGGCGTAATAACGGTGTTGCCCTCGAGCAGTGAGATGCATATGAGTAGCATACACAAGACCTGGCCTTGGAAGGTTCGATCTTGGACATGGACTCAATCTAATAGAAGGGTTGCCCCGAGGTGTGACTCTCGTGGGTGGCCCACAAGCCTTGTGATGTGTGTGAGGGATGGAGACCATGGGGTTTCTACCTCGAAGTGTTGAGCCTCTAGGGATAGCGACCAATGGTAGAAATGTGGGGGATAGCCCTATGAGGATCCATAAGAGCAATGGCAACTTGCTTGCCTTTTGTAGAAAGGGATTAGCTAGCCTTCTGGCGTACCTCAAGAACTCGACCGGCACGTGACTTGCCGATGACTGGGTATATGATGTGTGGGGCAACATAAGTGCTGCCCATGCAGGGCGCCTTAGTGGAGTTTCCACTAGAGTGAAGAGATGGGGAGTGAGGGACCTTCAAGTCCCTCCTCACACCGGTCCAGGTTAAGACTTGAGAGCTAGATAAGGGGTCTTTGCTCAAGAGGATGGTTGGGAACGAAGTCGAAGGACCTTGTTCCTAGGAGACACTCTCGGATTAAGGGATAAGAAAATCCCTAATCCAGATAAATGGGTTACAAAACCCAGCAGTCATAAGTGAATATGAAAAGACAATGAAAGAAGATAAAAAAAGAAGAGACTAGCCAAACAAGAACGATCTGACTAAGGGGTAGTAAGTCCCTAGTGGAGTCGCCAAGCTGGTTAGGTTCCTCGATCTCACCCTTTGGATCCTGGAGGATCGGGCTGCACACGTCTCAAGTTTCGGGGGAGACCAGGGACATTTATGAGATCGCTCTCTCGGGAACCTCGTTAGAAAACGGGGGCAAGTGTTATCAACCGGCAAGAGAGGAATTTTAAAGGTGGGCTCGGGACTTGAGCTGACTCGCATGAGCGCCCTCTTAGATTACTAAGTAATAAACTTGGTTTGGAATTGCCTCCCTTGGCTCATATTCTTCTTATTTTCTGATTTTTTGCAATTACACATGTATATGGAAAACGTTATGGGACAAGTGGGTCAAACCTCACCCTTTTCCTCTCTGATGAACATACACAAGCATGCACATTCAAAAGGAAGAAAGAAAGAGAAGAGAGAAAGAGAGAAGAGAGAGGAAACCAACCGGTGCTAAGCCTCACCGGTTGCATCAAAAAGAAAGAGAAGAGAGAAAGAGAGAAAGAAAGAGAGAAGAGAGAGAAAGAGAGAGGAAAGAAGGAGAGAGAGGGAGGAAAGAGAAAGTTACCTGCTCAAAGGGTATCAGCCCTTTTCTTCTCTCTCTTCTCTCTCTCCAAGATGTACTCACAGGCTCAAGCAAGGAATCAAAATTTTTATTCAATCTTCAAACCATCAACTGAAGGCCGAGGGTCCCTTTTACAATGAGGCAATGCTTATTTATATAAAATTGTGCCCAAACATGGGTGGATTAATCAAAATTAAACCTAATTACTGAAAATTAAGATTTAATTGAGTTAAAAGAAATTTTAAAAATGGGTGCAAAAGGATTGTTTTGTCCCTACCTAACAATGTGTGGAAGTCTAGAACAATCATTACTGCTGTCAGAGAACTTGCGTGATCATCCGTGGCTGACCCGAGGTTGCCCTAATGCTTGTTTGATCGAAAGATTATTGTTTTCTCGTAGGGCTCAACATGGCGATCGTTTTGATAACAACTTTGAGCCATGATCACGAGACTTGAAATTTGTTTGAATCTTGGAAACTTCGAATCAATAGTTCGCTCGTTCCTTGATGTTTTTCTATAATTTTTTTGTCGTAGTTCTCTAAGCATGCCCTCACGATCACGTGGCAACAAACGGGACATGATTTCGAACCCGTACGAAGATTTCGTAACTTTTGAGTTTTGGTCGGAATCTAGATTCCGGTGGCCAGAATTTCAGTTAGTTCATCAGCTTCATGCATGAAATCTAACTGTCCATCATGTACGGGGTTTGGACCAATGATAACCCGTACGCACACAATGGAATTGGTTTGGAGTTGATCCTTTGCTCGAGCGTTGTGATTTGGTTCATCGAGCGAGGCATGTCACTGCTGAATTTTCTAAAATTTCTTCATGGATGGGGAACTTCTCTCTAGATTTTCTCCCTGCTCATACATCATCTCGGGGCGTCCACATATCGAATTATTCGTCTTGATGAGACGAATATGCTCACCAAATTTGGGAGCGATCCGATTTGAGACGAGTGAGTTACGAACCCTGAAAGTGACTGTCCATGACTGTAAAATCAACCACCTTTAATGGTGTTTTGGTGCAATGAGGCGTGAAAAATAGGTTCAAATAGGGTGAGTTTAGATTTGAGGTGTAGAGCAGGGTAAAGGTTCTCTCTGGTTTATCGTTTCAGCCTAAAATTTCTAAAGTCTCTTAGGTTTCTAAAAGTCTCCCAGAGTCTTTGTTCCCACTCCTTCAAATGACCATCGAGATGGTCTTTTTTTAAAAAAAAAAAATTTTTGGGAGGAAAGGATAGCTTTACCTTGGCCCCACACCAAGATAAATGACCTAGAAAGTAGGGAAAATGCGTGAGAACATGTAAAAATGAGTTCTAATGAAAATGTGACTGGGCAACACACCTAGTGTCGCTCAGATCGAGACACCTCTAATTCAAAAAATTATTTTTCACACGTGTTCTTGAGCCTGTTGTGAAGCTTCCAAAATTTTTTTGAGTCAAAATGGATTTTCTTTTACTATTTGTAATGATTTTTTCCATAAAACAACGTGTTTTCAAGGTTTTAGGTCAAAATAGGGTGTAACAAGGTTTCTAGGCTGGCAGAATGGTTCTGTCCCAGGTTAAGTGTTGTGACCTATGGATTTTGGGTTCACTAGGTCAATGTGATCCTAAGGGTCCAAGAAAACCATATAACTTGCTAGATTTAAAGTGAGGTGTCTATAGTTTCCCCTCGTTGGCACTCCCTGTCCTTCGAGGGACAGGAGAGTGATAAAGAAGTATACACGCTATCAGTCCCTGTCCTTCGCGGGGCAGGCGAACATGCCCTCGCTGTCCGTCGTGGGCTAGGTGAGTAGCAACAGTAGACTCTCTGACCCTCCCTATCCTTTGAGGGACAGGAGAATGTTAAAGATGAATGTCATCCCGACGTCACATGGGCTGATGACACACTTACTATCCCTCCAAACCATTGCACTCCCATGCTCACCCACCTAGGGCATTTTCATCCTAAGGTTTTTGGCGTGAGGTGTTGGCGAGTTACTCAGGCTTGAAACTCGAGGTGGATTTTACAGCCATGCACTTGACCTTAGGGTTTTCTTTGTTTGAAAAATTTTAACCCTGGTAATTTCTTTGATTTCCTTAGGGTTTTCCTAAGGCTGTCTATAAGAAAAGGCTTTCTACGCGACTTGACTTGTCTGATCAATTCCAAATAGAGAGGCAAGACAGCAACGAGATAATCGGGGCAGCAACGCGGTGTTCATCATATACGGGTGCCCAAGCTCCTTCGTTTTTATAAGTCTTTTTTAAAAATTTTTAATGTAGGAAGGGATTTGAAACAGAACCCAGAGCAAGGATAGGCTACGATTTTAACAAAGAAATTAAATTTTTTTAAAGCACAAAACATATAGTGAAAATTTTGAAAAGAGAGAGATATTTTGAAAAACAATGTTGGTTAGTAGCTTTAGCTCGTTCAAACATAGAGCCCTCTAAGTAGTTTAGCATCATGCAACGATGAATGGTCTAGTCAGCAGTTATACTCATACGACCATTATATATATATATATATATATATATATATATATATATATATATATATATATATATATGTATATATTTTCCTTTTCCCCTATTGGGGGGTGGTTTTCTTTAATGTAGCCCTTACAGTTTAACCACTTGTGACTACTTTGGTGGACCTATGTGAGTGTATCGGGTTCTTGATTGAATATTCGGGACAAGGAATCATCAAGTATTTCTTTATCTTCCAACCTCAACTCTTGTATTGTAAGTTCTCTTGAGTTTCGAACGAAACAGAGTCTTGAAAATATAGTATACCGTCCCAGGGCATTCAGAATCTCTTTGGATTTCCAATTTCGTTCCTCCACCACTCAGCTTTCAAAGTTTCAAAAGATCTAGGTCTTTAACAATGATCGTCAAGCTAATGCTTATTGATTTTCTTTAAACACCACTTTGACTTGGAGGAAGGAAGAGAAGAGGTTTAGAGATTAAAGTCTTTGGAGTGTAGAAGGAGAGAACTTATTTATTTTATCTCATCGCCCTAGGGTTCCTTTCAGATTTTCAGCCTGGTGACATTTTTTTCAATGCTAGGGAGTCCTTTTAGATTTTTAGCCCTACAGATGAGATTTTTTATTTATTTTCTCATCGCCTCTGGGTTCCTTTCAGATTTTCAAGTCGATGACATTTTTTCCAACGCTTGGGAATCCTTTCGGATTTTAACCCAACGGATGAGATTTTCTTTTCTTTTTTCTTTTTTCTCTTTTTTTCTTTTTTCAAAGAAGAAGAAGAAGAAAAGAATGATAAAGGAAGAGGAAGGGAAAGAAGAGTCAAAGGTGCCTCTTTTTTTCTTTTTAGCAATTCTCCTTAAGATTGTGTAAGAATTCAATCATCTTTTCCTCCTCCAAGTGGCAGGGAGGTTCTAATATCGGTCTTTCTTTGATTTCCCTTGATCCAGGTTGGCATCCAAAATCTCTTTGACAATTGTTAGTTAATTTTCGTTGAAATTTTCCTTTAAACTGCTCCACTTGAACCTCGATTTTAGGACTAAAAATCACTCTTAGTTTCCAAATCCCATAGCTCTCTGTATGGACGGATGGGCTCATCAGGGTTTTCCCATTAATGGAGTACTTTATGTTACACATTAGGTGTTAATGCCTTCTGGAGTGTGAGGCATGAATGCGTCATTTAGTTATTTACAAGGGGTGAGCAATCACCTCATTCCTTTTCGGTGATCTTTTTCATTGCAAATTTCGAATTGCTTCTCCGGGGTTAACTCCGTAGTAGTGTCTTATTCAGTACTTGAGCATAGATCAGACTCTAGCACAAGAGGAGTGGTTGAGTTGGTACTAGATGCCTTACGACATGTTGGGAGTCAACAAAGATCGGTTCAATCTCATTAGTTTCCCTCGTTGTATTAAACGGCCTTATGACGTGTTGGGAATCAACAAACAAGGGTTCAATCTCATTAGTTATCCCTATTTTATCCTCTTCATGAGAGGAGTTTGCCCCTATTGAATATTTTGATGATTGCCACTACAAGTCTTTTCGTTTCGTTGAGAACTTGCTCTTCACATGATGCATTCTCTTGATATGGTGGTGCTCAGTTATCGAGGTTATGCTCATGTTGTTAATGACTTTAGAGAGCCTGCCTCTTGAGGAGGTAACATGATCAGATTTTCAATATTCAATTCTTGATCCCAGATTGGTGGATCACTCTAGAAATCTTGTGAAGGTGGCACAGGTGGGCCCCTTAGAATTTCCAAAGGTGTTGGCCCCTTATTTGGACGCGTAGTGGGAGACTTTGAGGTGTTGGCCCCTTGTTGAGAAGATGTCCCCCTCTCATTAGCTCTGACCATGTCAATCTCTAGGGTATCATCTTCGTCATATTGTTCCCACTTAGGAGGGTCATCAGAGTTCGGGATTGAAGCGTTTCCTCTAAGATGACTCAAAAGATCTTCTTCAGCCTCTTGGAGGTGATGATCACTAGCAAATATTAATTGACTAGGATCATCCTCTTCGTCTCCGTTCTCAATCATATGAATGATAACATCCTCCTTTGAGTTACTCGGAGCTCCCGTTTCTCAGGTCATTGTGGCCGTATTTTTGGGGAGAGGGTTTGTGAAGATACCCATCTTTTGATTAGATTCCTCAACAAGTTGATTTCTAGGTCTGACAGTGATGTCGCCCCTATTGATCAACCCTTGAATCACCCTCGTTAAATAGAAACAGTTTTGGGTATAATGAACCTGGTTCTATGCCACTTGCACCATCTGTTCTTATCTTTAACCTCAAATGGTGGTTCAGATCGTGGTGGGAGTTGAAACATGTTTTTCTTCAAGAGTAACTCCAGCACTTTTTCGAACAGGTCTTTGAGAGGAGTGAAGTTGTGCTCTCACCATTGATTGTTATTTTGAGCATTAGCTCTAGGCTGACCCCTTCAAATTTGATTCTTATTGTTATGCTGAGTGGCTGAACCTTGAGCCAGTACTTTAATGACAATCTCATTAACCTGATCAGAAACATTCCCCTTACCATTGCTCTTGCTCTTATTCTGGGGACTCGTGATGTGTTTGTTATCGGGCTTAGTGTTGAAGGGTGTCCCTCTCGCCCTTTCATATCATGTCATAGAGTCAAAAGAGTGGGGGACAATGCCTTGACTGAAGAAAGTCTTGTATTCAGGAGAGACATTTTCTAAGGTAATGGAAATTTTAGCTGGGTTTGTAAGTGGACATTCAATGACTCGCATGGTCGCCTCGCTGAATCGACCAATAAAATCCTCGAAGGATTCTCCGGGGTTTTGTTTTGTGGCACTGAGCTCACCCTTGGAGAGAGATCTTAGTGTTGACCCACGGTAATGACAGATGAACTGGTTGAACATTTTGTCTGAAGTAATGTGTGGTTGAGTGGTCATTATTCTCTAATGCCAGTTCAAGGCCTCGCCGGTCAATGTTTGTGAAAACAGGGCCTTCAGCTGGTTAGGCCTATCTCGCAAAGCTCGAACAGAGAGGAGGTATGCATTGACATGAATATCTGGGTTACTCTTCTCATTGAGTTTGTTTCTAAACTCTGGGATTACAAACCGTGGGAGAAGGTCTTCCATGCCTCCAAGGGTCTCATCAACATAGGCCTTTGGGGGTAGGATTTCATGCCTACTCATTCTTACAAGCTTATATTGTATTGCCTTTGTGGTGCTGTCATGTTGGGTATTTGACATGATAATAGGCCCACCGGTCAGTGGGTTTCCAAGCATAGCCGATCAGTCGAGACTTAGGGTAGATGTTGGCTCACTTGTGTTTGAGATTGATGAGTCGCGGTCACCAAGGCAGTTTCACACGTTTGTGCTTGAGGGGCGTACTGATTACGGAAACTGCATGGTTTGTTGGACCGGATGTACCAGAGGCCCTGATTGAGGAATTGACTAACTCGGTTGTGCTAGGGGTTGACCTATGCTATTAGGCTCGTTTAGGACCAACCCATGAACTGGGGCCTAGACAGTGTAACCTAGATGAACTAGACTCTTAAGGGTGGCCTGGACGTCCATCTCACCTAAGGGTCGGTCTAAATTGGCACCTCTGTTGCATACCATATTCAGGACATCATGGGCTATACTATGGTGACTCGAGGTTGGGTTAGACCTCTTAGACCTAGATGGGTCTTCATTTTGAGACTGTTGAGCCTCAAGGTTACCTGGGTGCAACTTCTGGGGGGCATTAGATATAGCATGGACCTCTCCTCTCGCACGACTCCTACTTTGGTTGCCTAAGGTTACACGGCTCCAACTGTGGCTACATAAGGTTCCTTGTATGACAATGCCCGGTCGGACCCCTTGGCTATTTAATGTTTTTCGGGCAGAGCCTGCTTTTTAGACCATACACACCTCAGGATTGGGAGTAGATCCTTGGGACTTGACTCTTCCTCTAGTTGGAGACCAGAGTGTCAAATTATAGACTGGGCTGAGTTCTGATAGTAATCTTAAGGGATTGCGGCATAGTGGTCCCTAGGATTGGGAAGGTTGGGCTTAGAGTCGGTCGTGGAACAGTCATCATAGTACCTTGGGTGACTGACATGGTGATTTCTCTTGACAGGGTCCTAGGATCTAGACTTGACGAACTAGGGTTGACCTAGCCTAACTGTAGGGGTAAACCTTAAGTAAGACCTAGGCTAAGACTAGACTAGAATCTAGACTCACTGAGTTTTGGTTCAGAGCCTAAGCTAGGGTGTGCTAATCTATCTCTAGAGCTAACTCTAAACATAGGCATATACAGTACCTAGACTAAGATCTAAACTAGATGGTGCACGAGTCTCGGCTCGGACCAAGGGTGGGTCTAGGTTAGGACCAGGGTGTGAGCCTGGTTCGGACTTTGACTAAGCTGGCTGCAAGCTTGGGCTTGGACTTAGAGGGTTTTGAAACTCAGACTGGATGTGGACCCGGACTGGATCAAGATTGAACTAGGAACGAGCCTTCGGCTAGGACCAAGAGGGGGCCTTGGTCAGACCTGGGTGTGAACCTGGTTCAGACTTGGGCTAGGTTGGGTATATGCCTAGACTTGGACCCAGAGAGTTTTAATGATCAGATCATGTGTGGACCTGGAATGGATCAAAGACGAGCCAGGAACGAGCTTTCGGCTGGAACCAAGAGGGGCCCTACGTTCGGACCCGGGTGTGAACTTGGTTCGGACCTAAACTAGGTTGGGTACAATCCTGGACTTAGACCCAGAGAGTTTTAATGATCAGACCAAACATGGACCTGGACTGGATCAAAGATGAGCTAGGAACGACCCTTTGGCTAGGACCAAGAGGGGGCCTAGGTTCGGATCACAGTGAAACCTGGTTCGGACCTAAGCTACGCTGGGTATAAGCCTAAACTTGGACCCAGAAGCTTCAGCACAGACAAAAAGCGGGTCCGGACTAGAATCTAAGATTAACCGATTAGAAATAAGCAAGCAAGCACACGAAAACATTTGAGCTAGTTTGATTATGGGTAGGCTTGCCTTGAGAGTGGGTTCATAACTATTGAAATGCGACTAGGCTGATATAGGTCCCCACAAAGTCCTGGCCTCCTGTTATAGGATGTTCATCAGGCCCTACTATACTCTGAGTTGCTTTGAGGCAAAGGATTACGGAGGGGCGCTCATAGTTAAAGTTACGCGAATCCCAACTGCCTCAACTCTCAATGATAGGTTCCCCTCAAGCCATTAACACAAATTTTGGGGCTTTTTGAAAAATTTGTTTTCTGGTTTTTCATAATTCCCGGTCAGTGTGTGCTAGAGTGTGTAAAGAAGCACGCAAATGAAAATAAAGTCAAGCACACAGGCACATAATAAGAAAGTAAACAAGTGAGCGCTCGACGCTGATCGAGCCTAGCTATGCGCACTTCGAGGTGAAACTCGCTCAAGGCACAATATAGATGGAGGGGTGAGGAATCCCTAAGAATGTATGGTCTAAGCAGTGAAACCAGGCACAGTCTGTGCTAACTCGAGCGTGACCCGAGTAGAGGATGACTCGAGCGAGACACGATTCAAGGAGAGTGATATATATATATATATATATATATATATATATATATATATCATCCATCGTCCGCACCCCGTACATGATGAATGGATAGATTTCGCACATGAAGCCAATAAAATGACTAGAAATTTTGGCACCGAAATTCCAGATTCCGGCCAAAACTCCAAAGTTGCAAAATCTTTGCTTGGGCAAGAAATCCAGTTGTGTTTGTTGCTAAGTGATCGTGACAACATGCTTAGTGTGATCCAATGAAGAAATCACAAAAAAAATCAAGAAACAGGCACACTATCAATCCGAAGGTTTCAAGATTCATTCAAATTTCTAGTTGCATGATCATGGCTTAAAAACACGATCCATGACTCGAAGTTGGTATCAAATCGATGACCGTGCTGAGCCCTATAAGAAAACAATCACCTTTCAAACAAACGGGCATTAGAGAAACCCCAGATCATCCCAAGAAGATCACGCACGTTCTAGGGCATCAGCAAGGACTGTTTTGAAATTCCATGACTTGTTAGGAAGGGGTAAAACAGTCATTTACACCCATTTTTTGAAATTATTTTAATTCAAATTAATTGTAATTATCATCAATAGAGATAGTTTTTATGCATCCACCCATGTTTGGGCCCAATTCTATAAATACATGTTAAACCTAATTGTAAAGGGCTTGGCCTAAATCCCCCTCAGACTTTTAATTGATCAATAAAAGTTTGTGTTTCTTCTTTGAGTTCGTGGGTGCATCTTGGAGAGAGAGATAAGAGAGAGAAGAGAGAGAAGAAAATGGTTGGTACCCTTTGGCAAGGTAATTTTCTCTCTCCTCCTCTCATCTCTATCTCTTTCTCTCTCATCCTCTCGTCTCTATCTTCCTCTCTTTTTTTCTTCCTTCTCTCTCTTGCTTCCTCTCTTTTTTCTTTCTTCCTCTTTTCTCTTCTTTTCTCTCTTCTTCCCTACTAACACGCACGGCTGTGGCAAAGCCATGCATGTCATCTTCTTCCTTCTCTTTCTCTAACCCACACGGTGATGGCAACACTATGTGTGTCCCATTCTCTCTCTTTCTTCTTCTTCTCGATCTTTCTCTCTGTTCCTCTCTGACCGAATGTTCATGGCGATGGCAGTGCCATGCACGCACCCCTCTCTCTTTATTTTCTCTAACTCACACAAAAGGCGATGTCAATGCCGTGTGCGTTTTCTTCTATCTTTTCCTCTATATCACACACACGGCGATGGTAACGTCGTGTGCATTTTATTCTCTTTCTTTTTCTCTATCTCACACACACGACGATGGTAACATCATGTTCATTTTCTTCTCTCTCTTTCTCTTTATCTCTCACACACGACGATGGCAACGCTGTGTACATTTTCTTCTCTCTCTTTTTCTCTATCTCACACACACGGCGATGGCAATGCCATGTACATTTTCTTCTCTCTCTTTTTCTCTATCTTACACACACGGTGATGGCAACGCCGTGTGAGTTTTCTTTGCTCTCTTTTTCTCTATCTCACACACATGGCGTTGGCAACACCATTTGCGTTTTCTTCTCTTTCTTCTTCTTTATCTCACACACAAGTGATGGCAATGCCATGTGTGTTTTATTCTATCTCTTCTTTTCTATCTCATACATGCGGTGATGACAATGTCGTGTGCATTTTCTTCTCTGTCTTCTTCTTCTTCCTCTTCTTCTTCTTTCTTTATTCTCTCTCTGCTCTGTCTTTCTCTCCATTTCTCTCTATTTGAACATGCACGGTGTTGGAAACGATGCGCATGAGTCTCTCTACTTTCTTCTAGTTGCTAACATGCACGGTGATGGCAACACCGTGCACAAATCTCTCTTTCTATTTTCTTCTCTCTGACACACATGGTGGTGGAAGTGCTGTGCATACCTCTTTCCTCTCCTCTTTCCTTATTCTTCCCCTCTCTTTACTAATCTCTTTCTCTCTCTTTCCTTCTTTCTCCTTTGGCTCTTTCCCAATTTCTCTCCTCACTATCCTTTGCCTTCTCTTCTTTCCTTTATTCTCTTTCTACTTTCCTTTCCTCTTTCTCTTTCCTAAAATCCTCTTTCCTCCTCCCTGTCATTCTTGCCTTCACCCTGATTTCTTTTCTCTCTCCCCTCATCACCGGATATGACTGAAAATATGCATAGTGAGTTGAGCCTTAACCCAAGCGGCGTGCCTGACTTCTGTCCAATTTCCCCTTTCTCATGAGGTGTACAGTGATGCTCTTCACAGCACATGACATTATTTCTCTCTCCTCTTACTCTGTCATCGATGATGGAAGTTCATCGGTGTTCATGTCCTCTCTCTCTCCTCTTTTCTCTATCATAGACAACAGAAGTTCATCGTTGTCCATGTTCTTTCTCTCTCCTCTTTCCACTATCATGGATGGCAGAAGTCCATCACCGTCCATGTTCTTTTTATCTCATCTTCTCTCTATTATGGATGGCGAAAGTCCATCACCGTCCATGTACTCTTTCTTCTCCTCTCACTCTTTTTTCTCACTCTTCTTCTCTCTCTTATTTTCTCTCTCTTCTTTCTCTCTCTTCTTTCTCTCTCTTCTTTTTCTCTCTTCTCTTCTCTCTCATCTCTTTTCTCCTCTTCTCTCTCTTTCTCTCTCTATTTTTCTTATCCCTTATCTCCCTCTTTCTTCTTCTTCTTCTTCCTCTCTCATTTGACCAAGGGACAAGACTAGCACCGTCATCATAGTCTCGTCATCAAGCAATATTGCCGTTGTGCCTATCTACATTACCGTGCCCATCTTCCTGTCATGTCAAACTAGTCGTTGTGCTAGGCTGGTTGGTGTTGGTGTTATGTTGTGGAGTAGTATTGTCATAGTGTTGTTCTCGTTACCGTACCCATCTTGCTACCATGTCAAGTCATTCATCATGTTAATCTAGCCACTGTGCTAGACTAGTCACCCAGTCAAATTCTCTTTCTTTTCTTCTTCTTCTCTCTTCTTCTTTCTCCTAACCCTCACTTCATCAATTCTTCTCTTTTCTCCTTTGAATGTACACACCCTGTGTACATTCACCCAAAGACAAGGTGGGGTAACTCGGCCCACTTGTCTTGAAAAATTAACCATGTGTGCGTGATTACATAAACAGGAGAATAGAAGCCAAGGGATGCAATTCCGAACTAGTTGTAGAAATGGGGGGCTTTCTTCGTGATCTAAGAGGGTACCCACATGAGCTAGCCTGAGTAAGTCTCGAACCCACCTTAAATTCCTCTCTCATCGGTTGGTATACATGCCCTCGCTCTTGAGCGAGGTTCTCGAGAAAGCAATCTCAAAGTCTTGGGTTCCCCCGATACCTGAGATGCGTGCCACCAGATCATATGAATCTGAAGGGCGAGATCGAAGCACCGAACCAATCACATTTCTAAGAATTCAACCAAAAATATGAAAATCATTCTGACAAGTCAAAGATGCTCCCAAAAGGTTAACTGTAAAGCTAAAAAAAGACATCACAGTGGCGCCTCGCTGAATTCCCCCCTAGCCGACATGCCCAGACATCGGGATAGGCTAACAAAAAGCCCCTGACTGAACTCGACAGGACAGGGCCATAGAGGTACCCTGCTTGTCAAAAAAAACCTAAGTGTAGTAGCACATATACCTATCAAGGACTTCTTGGCTATCACTCCAAAACATAGCCTCGAAATGTGGACCACCATCAGAGGATACAAAAACCATGACTGATTGGGAAGAAAGCCCTTAAGCAAGGCACCCGACTGCTAGACAAGCCTTGATTCTGACCAACTGGTCTACAAACTTTTGAAAGCCCCCAGTTGTCGGAACCTGAAAAAAGCTCCTGACGTAGATGATGAGCATTCCATACAGTGTCCCCCACCAGTAGCTCAAAAGTCTCTTCTCCCCCAAAACCTACATGGATGAACTTGCACATTGCATCAAACTGTCTGAACATCCAAGTTACAACATTGCGTGGATATCTCGTCGACGTTCACGTGGTCATGTGACTAGGAAGAAAAAATAAATAAAGCCGAGGAAATTTTTCAAATGTTGTGCTTCTCGATTCTCTCAAAGCACAACATTCGGTTGGGTAAGCTGTTTGAACATATTTTTCAGCACCTTGGGTCCTCGATGCGGAATAAAAGAGAAGCTAATCAATAAAGCCTTGATATACAATGTAATTTTTGACAGTCTCATAATTACCCTAAAATGGGTTAAAATCTTTCTAAGCACTCCGAAAGGTCACCTGCCAACTTTCATCGTAATCTGACATGTCTAAAGCAGTACAGACAAAGAAACAATTTGGAAAAATCAACCACTAGCACCTTGAAATAGACCCCGTAACTAGAACTCTATCAACACAATATCAAACGACTGTGGGACCACCGCCATTGGATCCATTCAAGTACTCTAAGACAAAGGTATAGGCAAAAGACTGAAAATGGGTAAGTCGCACGCTATTCCTGTGCGCCATCCCTGGACCAATCTCCATTAAAGGAGGGTGGTGTGCACAGTCACTAGCAGCAACTTCGAAGACCCATATCTCACTCGTTACGAGTCAAATGATGGTCAAATTTTGAGAGCATGTTCGTCTCTTCAAGACAAGCATTTTGATATGCGACACGCCCCATGACAATGCTTGAGCAGGGAGAAAAACTAGAGAGAAATTTGCAATTCATAGTAAAAGGTGCAGAACATTTAGCAGCGACATGCCGCGTTCGAGTGGCCATATCACGACACTTGCACACCTCATCGATACGAATCAGTTCCATTGCATGCGTAAGGTATAGGGATTTTCTTGGTTTGAACTCCGCACGTGATGAATGGTCGAACTTTACACACGAAGCCGATAAAATTGTTACAAATTCCTACTGCTGGATTGCAAATTCCGGCAAAAACTCAAAGATTGTAAAATCTTCGTCTGGGGACGAAATCGAGCTGCATTTGTTGCAACATGATTTTCACGGCATGCTCAGTGCAATCCAGCGAAGAAATCATGGAAAAATGAGAAATAAGCGCACTATCGATCGAAAGTTTTCAAGATTCATGCAAATTTCAAGTTACGTGATCGTGGCCTAAAAACACAATCTATGGCTCGAAGTTGGTATCAAATTGATCGTCATGCCAAGCCCAATAAGAGAGTAATCATCTTTTGGCCAAACGGGCATCAGAGCAACCCCGAATCATCCATGGAAGATCACGCATATTCTAAGACAATAGGAGGGACTGTTTGGAATTCCATATATTGTTGGGTAGGCGCAAAAAGTCACTTTGCACCCATTTTTAGATTTTTATTTAATTCAAATAATTTGTAAATATCATCAATTAAGCCAGATTTTGGGCATCCACCCATGTTTGGTCCCAATTCTATAAATACATGTCAAACCTAATTGTAAAAGGTTCCATGCTGATGAATAAAATTTGTAATTTTTACATTGAGAATGTGGGCATGTCTTAGAGAGAGAGAGAGGAGATAGAAGAAAGTCTGATACCCTTCTGTTAGGTAACTTTATCTCTCCTCCTCTCATCTCTCTCTCTCCTCCTCTTATCTATCTCCTCCTCTTTCTGTCTCCTCCTTTCATCTCTCTCTTTCTCTCTCATTCTCTCATCTCCCTCTTTCTCTCTTCTCCTCTTTCTCTCATCTTTCTCTTTATCTCTCATCCTCTCATCTCCATCTTTCTCTCTCTTCTTGTTTCGTTCTCTCTCTTCTCTCAACATGCATGACAGCGGGACATCACCATGCGTGTCTTTCATCTACTTCTTTCTTCCTTTTCTCTCCTTTCTTTCCTTACTGACCCTTCATTCTTTCCTAATCCTTCCTCTGTCTCTCTTGATCTTCTTCCCTTTCTTTCCTAATTTCTCTCTTCTTGCTTTCTCCTTGTTCTTTCCATTCTCTTTCTTCACCATTCATCCACGACAAAGCCTATCGTCAGGCATGATGTCCTCCTCTAGAACACACACAGTGAGCCGAGCCCTAACCCGAGTTACGGGCTAAGCGTCTGTCTGAGTTTCTTCCTTTATCCTAGATGGTGGAAGCTCATCGCAGTCCACATTTTCTCTCTCTTGTCATGGACGACAAAAACCCATTGTTGTCCATGTTTTCTCTCTCGTCTTTCCTCTATCATGGACGTCGGAGACTCATCGCTCTTCGTGTTTTCTCTATCTTCTTTCCTTTGTCATGGACGACGGAAACCTATCGTTATTCATGTTTCCTCTCTCTTATCATGGACAGCTGAAGCCCATCGTCGTCCATGTTTTCTCTCTCCTCTCCTTTTTTTCATGGACAGCAAAAGCCCATCACTGTCCATGTTTTCTCTCTCTTCTTCCTTTTGTCATGGATGACAGAAGCCCATCGCCAGCTTTATTTCTTTCTCCTCCCTTTCCTGTCATGGACGGAGAAAGCCCATCCCCATCCATGTTTCTTTCCCTTCTCTTTCTCCTATCATGGATGGAGGAAGCTCATCGCCATCCAAGTTTCTTTCTCTTCTTTCTCTTGTCATGGACAGCAGAAGCTCATCACCATCCATGTCTCTTTCTCTCCTCTCTCTCTTGTCATAGACGGCAGAAGCCCATCGCCATCCATGTTTTTTCTCTCTCCTTCCTTTTATCATGGACGGAAGAAGCCCATCACCGTCCATGTTTCTTTCTCTTTTCTCTCTTCTTTCTCTTCCTTCTCTCTTTCTTTCTCTCTCTTCCCTCTTCCTTCTCTCACTTCTTCTTTCTTTCTATCTATCCCCTCTTCCCATCCACTTTTCTCGCTTCTCTTCCCTCTCTCTTTTCTTTCTTCTTCATCTTTTTCTCGTCTCCTTCTCTCTTCTCCTTTCTTCTACCCTCTTCTTCTATTCTTCTTGTTTTATGTCGCTTCCTTTCTTTTCTTCTCGCTGTACTTGTTCTTCTCTTTTCTTCTCCTTCTCTCTTCATTTATTTTCCCTTTTTCCTCTCTCTCTTTTGTCTTTCTTCTTTCTTCTTTCTTCCTCTCTCGTTTGACCCAAAGAAGTTACGATTAGTACTGTCACAGAAGTCTTGTCGTCTAGTAGTAATGTCGTTGTGTCAGTCTGAGTCACCATACCCATCTTACTGCCACGACAGGCTAGCCATCATGTCAAGCTGGTCAGTGTTGGTTCTGTCGTCTAGTAGTAATGTCGTTGTGCCGGTTTGAGTTACTGTGCTCGACTCTCTACCACGTCGGGTCTATCACTTACTGATCTAGCCATTGTGTCAGTCTAGCCGCTTGGTCAAATTCTTTTCTCCCCTTTCTTCTATTATATCTCTTTCTTTTCCTCTTCTCACCCCAATCTCTATCCTCTTATTTTTACCTTCTCTTTTTGGATGTGCACGCTTGTGTAAATTCGCCCAAAGATAAGGTGGGGAGGTGGGGTCCCTTGGCCCACTTGTCTTGTAAAATTAACCATGTGTGTGTGATTATAAAAACAGTAGAGTACATGTCAAGGGAGGCGATTTCAAACTAGTTGTAGGACTGGGGAGCTTTCTTCATGATCTAAGAAGGCTCTCATGCGAGTCAGCGCGAGTAAGTCTTAAACCCAGGTGAGGTGTATCCTGCCTCATGTTAAATTCCTCTCACCGGTTGGTGTACTTACCCTTGTTCTTTAATAAGGTTCTCGAGAGAGCTATCTCAATTCTTGGGTTTTCCTTGAAACCTGAGACACATGCTATCTGGTCATCCAGACCCAGAGGGCAAGATTCAAGCATCTAACCACATGACCCTCCTCCTCCCTCTTCCCTGTGGTCCCTCACGACCACAACTTTCTCCTCTCCTTCCTTATGGTCCAGCATGACCACAATTTCTCTCTTTTCTTATTCTTTTATCCCCTTCACGTCTACCTGCTCCCTATGCACATTCGAGTCCACTTCCTCTTTCTTTCTCTGGCAGTCCCTCAGGTCCACCTCCCTTCCCCTTCTTTTCCTATGCACCCTCATATCACCCTCCATTGTGTACCATCATATTCTCTTTTTCCCTCTCACGCTCCATGGTCCCACGTGACCACCATTTCCCAAAATTTTCTTCCCATCACCATTTGTGCATCCAACCACGTCACCAGGTCAACCCGACCCGGAGGGCGAGATCGAAGCCCCTAATCAATAGTGTGCAGCCTATCTCTTTTTGGTCTTTTACCCCTAACTTTGTTCTGAAGCGCCCGATTGAGCAGAAACTTGACCCATAAGGGTTTTTGATCATTTCGGATCCAATGGACATGGTCCCACAACTATTTGATGCACCAAAAATAGAGTTCTAGTTAAGGGATCTGTTTGTTAGAGGCTGATTTTTCAGAAATTGTTTCTTTGTTTGCATTGCCTTAGACATGTCAAATTGTGAAGAAACTTGGCAGTGGCCTTTTGAAGTGCTTACGAAGATTATAACCCATTCTAGAGCAATTATGTGTGTAAAAAATTCCAATGTATATTAGGGCTTTATTAACAGGCTTCTCTTTTATTCCGCATCGGGGCCCCAAGGTGCTGAAAAATGTGTTCAAACAGTTTGCCCCACCAAATGTTATGCTTCTAGAGAATAGAGAATGACAACATTTCGAAAATTTTCCTCAGCTTTATTACTTTTTTCTTCTTAGTCATAGGACCACATGAACACCAAGGAGATATCCACGCAATGCTGTAACTAGGATGCTCAGACTTTTGGATGCAATATGTAGGTCCATCCGTGGAGACTTTAGGGGGAGAAGAGACTTTTTGAGGGATCCTATCGAAGTCCTCACCTTCAAGGGACTATTTGTGATTTTGACAGCTGAGGATTTTGTACAGACCTTGTTAGTTAGAATTAGGCTTATTTGGCGGCCAAGTGTCATATTTTAGGGCACTTCTTCCCATTTGGTCTGGGTTTCTTTTGTTTTGTTGTTTTTTTTGGATAGTCTGCTGAAGGGCCCTCGGTTGGCAACCATCTGCTTTGTGCACCAGAATGTCCTTAGCGGGAAGGGTATCTCATTTTCGAGGTGGTGGCTTTGGCCTCAATCCCGCTTTCTACCAGTTGTCTCGACAAGCTGGATACCTCTCTACTTCGTCCGAGGCCCCTGAAGACTCAGTCCTGGTTGTTGCATAACAGGTCCAAGTTCTAGCTGACTTAGCTTTCTTGGGGCACCTTTAGCATCTTGGAGTGCGTTAGTGACTTCCTGAGAATGGTGTTCTTCTTCATGAGACTTGTCTTGCCTTCTTAGAGAGTCTTTTATCCTTTGAGTCCTCTTGCAAATGGACTTAGACTGTCAGAATCTTTTTTTGATGCTCATCTTTTTGGGTCCTAGTATTGTGAAAGGAATTTTTCTCTTTAAAATATGGCTGATGCCGCCTATAGAGGCGTGTGCTGCATCAACATGCTTATTGATGTGTCCTTTACGGATTTTCACTTGGACTTGAGAAGTGGTGCCATAGAAATGGTTTTCACCAACCTCCTTTTATTTGGGGCTCTTTTACTCATGACCTTTCAGCCATGTCCACCCTTTTCTTCCATTTTTACTCACGGTGCCCTTTTGGGTTTTTACCATGCCCGGGTTTTTCTTTTAACGGAACTCTCTTACTCATGGTTTCGTGACCATACCCATCCGTCATTTTTTCTCACGGTGCTTCCTTGTTCAGGTATACACCATGCCCGTTATTACCTTTTATTTTTTTCATTTTTTTTTGTGAAGGCATGTTTAGGGTCATGCCTTTTAGACCTGTGCAAAGCCTTTGAATGTCATGCGGTTAGGACATGCATTATAGTTTAGGGTCATATATCTTGGACCGTAGTGGAGATTGATGATAGTCTGTGGAGGCCATTGAGTGAGGTTGGAGGTGGTTTGACTCACTTTGGGGAGATAACGTGAGTCTGCTTATGAAAGATGGATTGTGTATGGATGGAATATGAAAAATGGTGACCCACTAGTTGACGACGAGTATGGATACTAGGATGGCTGGCCGTTTGTGAGTGCGGGTGAGGCTCATTTGGGAATGATGAATGGTAATGAAGAAAGATGGATTTACTGGGGAGTTGATGAAGATGGTGCACACACAGATGAGTCGATTAGGGAAGGTGTGCATGAAGACGCACATAAAGGGCGTGTGCGCTTATGTGGGGGCGTGTTTAAGGTCGTGCCTTCAGGACCTGGGCAAAGCAGTTTAACATCATGTGGCCAGGACGTGCACTTTAGTTTAAGGCTCATATAGCTTGGACCATGGCTGTGCAGTTTAAAGTCATACCGCTAGGACCATGCAGTTTAAGGTCGTGCAACTAGACCTTCGCTACAGTTTAAGCTCATATAGTTTGGATCATGGCTGTGCAGTTTAGAGTCATGTATCTAGGACTGTACAGTCTAAGGTTGACAACTAGACCTTCGCTACAGTTTGAGGTCGTATAGTTTAGACCACACAGTTTAAGATCATGCATCTAGAACAAGGTTGTGTAGTTTAAGGTCATGCAGCATGGACAATTGTGTGGGTCGCCATGAAGTTCCATGGGGGCTAAGTTTCTGGAAGGTAACTGACTCCTTGAGGGTGAAGTGGTTAAGGCTATAGATAGCTTAGATGAAAGTGATGGCCCGACGAGGGATGGCAAATAAAAGCGGACCTCACTGGTGGTTAGGATTAGTGTGAAATTTTAGGGTGAAAGATGAGACTCTAAAGGAAAATAGGTTTGTGGAAGGTAACCCGACTCCTTGAGGATAAGATAGATTGATGCAAAATAGACCCATTGAGGATTGAAGAGGTAGACGTGACCTTTTTAGCATACCCTAACTCCATTAGGGATGATGAGTTGTGGCATAGGTGTCACTTCTATTAGGGTAGCAGTAGAACACTCGCAGTAGTGACTAGGCTCAAACATGTGCGACGTTAGCATCGGCGACCGTAACATGCACAACATTAGCACTGATGCCAATGACGGTAGCACGGGTGGCAATAGCATTAAAACACATGCCGCTAGCAATCACTAGTGACATGTACAGCATTGGTCGTACACGACGTTGATCATAAGCGGCGATAGTCTTGAAACATGGCCGATGTTAACCTTCGAAAACATAGCCGGCATTAGCCCTTGGGAAACGCTGCCGGCACTGGGCCTTGATAGACACAACTAGCATTAGTCCATGGCTTTTACGTGCAACGTTAGTCCGGAGCGATGTTGGTCCGAGTTTAGGCCTCGGGCTTTGGCCCTCCCCTACCCTAGTCCATTGTCGTTTGATGCTCAGTGCTATATGAGCAGCGGTAAACCTCTGTCCGGGCCTCGGGTCTGAGCCCGACTTAGTCTGATCCATCGTCGTTTGGCCTTCGGGGACCTGGCTAGCATTTTTAGTTTGTGAGGGGTACTTCATGAAAGTTCCTATTATATAAGGGCGTAAAGCCCCTTTTTTCACCATTTCACCGAAGGTTAAAATGGCTAAGGAGAGAGAGAGAGAGATTTCCAGTGAGAACTCTGACGAGAGCACAAGACTTTTGAATGAGTGTTACAGAAAGTTCAACAAGTGGCGATAAACTCCGACTAGGAAGAGAGAGGACTGGAGGGAACACATGAGCATTAGTGAGGGGTTGCAGAAATTTGTTGGTGAGGGTTGCTGCCAGGGTGAGCAACACAGGGATTTTTTTGAGGTCTGTAAAGATTCCGGGTGTAGTTTCTGAGTAACAGGAAAGGGAAAAGGGGTGTAGGTTGTAGCAGGGTACTGTTGGTGGACTTCTGTCGGGTTTTTAGTGACTTTTCAGTGTTGCCAAAGAAGGGGAAATGTCCATCAATAATAGATGTGCATCAAGAATCAATAGTCAAAAGCATTAAGCACTAAAAAGCATTAAGTAGGCACTGAACAGAAGAACAAAGGATAATCAGAGTATAGTAGACATGCACACCAAAGTCTAACAAACTTTATAAACAAGATATAATAGACAGGATACAAGAAAAGATGGAAAGATCAAAGAGAGATCTTCCAGCACAAAGGAAAACTGAAACATACGGAGAGAGTAAGAAAGCACACCATGAAAGCTTATTATGAAAGCACACCATGAAAGCACAACAAAGACTAAGCAGGCTGAGAGGCTCTAGAAGCACTTTGCCGGTTACAATGCCTCGAAGGGCTATTTATAGGCTCAGCCGGATGTGAAATCCGGATTTCAAAAGAAATTAAAAAGAGACAGGACAGGTGGCCGGGACAGGTGGCCTTTGTACAGTAAAAAGGCTACAAACAGTGATTGGGTTAATCTAAAGTCCGTACTTGGATTAGTATGCTCTACGTCTGCATAGCTGGACTACGATCTCTTGCATCAGAAAACAAAGTACATATTAAAGGTTAAATCAAGTGATGTCATTCCACTGTCAATACTTTCTGAGGTTTACTTGACAGGAGCTCTGAAGTTGGCAAGATGGCCTGGAAAAGAGTTTATATTTTGTAAACCATAAAAGGAAAGTTCGCCTTAACCTATCTTTTAAAATTACTGTCAACTCTGTAAAATCTTTTTCAAAAATGGCAAATGAAAGTGTCTCAGGTACTTCTTCTTTATACCTTACTTCATCTTCTAGCCCAAATTTAGGACCCATGTTTTCAAAACAGGAACACCTTTTTGAAATAACCTATACCCTTGAAAAGTTTTCAGAAACTAGGTCTCAATTAATAAATCCTTATCATGTTTATGACAAGTACTGGACTAAACGAATCAAGAAACTTTGTGGGAAGAATAATCCTGAAACCATTAAAGAGTATGTTCAAGCTTCTTCTTTTGACCAACACCACATTCCAGCCACCCAAGCTGAACAGTATGTTACCATTACCCTTCCCCAAAACCTTTTCCCTTAATGGCTTAAAGAAAGATATACCCATATCCATTTTGTAGCCATTAAGCTAGCCTTAACCTTTCATGGTAGAAAAGGAATGGAAGCAGTAACCAGAACTGCATTGTCAGACACCAGATTTTTAGAATATCAGCATGCTTGCATCGGTACAGTCCAAACCACTTTAAATGCTGGTACCATTTTTGTTACTTTTTTCCCAAACTTCAATATTCCTATCGCAGACCATTTGAGTTTTGCTTTTAAAGTTCAATTACAAATTACTAGAACCAGACAAATTGAAACTGCATCTGTAGCCACACTCCATTATCAAATGGTGTACAGGCTTCAGAATCATGCTTTTGATAGTGTCACACCTTTACCCCCTGAATGTGAAAATACTGCCCTATTCATTAAAGTTGATAATAATTCCCAGCCTGTTTGCCACTATATTCCAAGACAGATCTCAAGGGAATGGTTGTTTGAATTGATTCCATCCACTTGGGTTACAAATTATGAGAATTTACATACCCAAAGTCAGGCTGTTATACAATCTGAGTCTAGAATGACAAGGATGCAGGATGGAACGGTCTAAATAAGTTTTCAGTCTTCTTCATGTAACAATGAAAATCAAACCACCAGAGAAATATTCCCTACCCAATTTCAAGGACTTCTTGAAAAAGTCCCAGCGGTTGCATTTGATAAAAATAGGAATCCTATTTATGAACAAAAAATTGCAGATTGGCATAATTGGTTTGATTGTTGTTGTGCTACTTGCACTCAGAATGATGATTTTGATGAGAAGCCAAAAAAGAAAAACAAAAATAAAACTTCTCAGCAAAACCTTCATCAAGGATTTGTTGATGGTGATCCAACAGTTGGATTACTTGGTCAACCTCAGGAAAATGGGATTATTATGTTTCATATGGCAGTCCCAAACCTAAACCTCCTGAACCTACTGTTATCATCCCTACTGGTTGGGATGACAAGAAGGATGACCAGAATGATGCTTCTGATAAAACAGTTCAAATGGGTGAATGTATGACGTTTGATCCTCACAGTCCTAGTTATGCTAATAATTTTCCACCATTACATGATTATGAAAAGCTTCAAGAAAATGAAAGGCTTGTGTGAAAGATTAAAAACCCTAACACCAGAGACTCTTCTAGCATTTCAAAGATAATTTCTCCTACTGAAGCAAGCCATAATTGGCAAGCTGAAAATGCAAAGTCTCTGAATTTAGCATTACTTCGAATTGAAGAGAAATAGAATAATATGTCTTCACAGTTACAAGGTTTACCAAGCATAATTATGCAATTGAAAGAAAAAATACAATTGTTGCATGAAGAGTTGATGCAGATTCTTTATTCAGTTAAGGATATTCATGAGCAATCTTATTTGTAGACTCAGAAAGGGAAAGAAAAAGCATTTCTAGAAAAACAGCTGCAAAGTCTTGAGAAAGACCTTTGGATGAAAACCCAATACTCCCAGCCATCATACCAGTCCCAATTCCAACCATTATTTGGAACTTCTTATGTCCCAAATTATCTGACCTTATGAAACCCTGACCTTTTTCCTCCTACAACGACCCTTTATCCTCCTACTCGTCTCATCCCTCCTAGAAATTTTGGTTTCAGATCTCTCAGTTCTTTTGACGATGAAAGACGTTTCCCTGAAGAAATGTTTTTCCCTCAGCTACGAAAAAAACCAACTATTTCAGCTCCAAGTTCTTCCTAAACACTAGTACCTAAACCACCTGCTGTCACACAGCTAATCCCTGCTCCACCTCCACCAAATATTCCTCCCAAACATGAAACCCAAATGTTTCATCCATCTGACACTAATTCAGATGTCATTGCATCTTCAGTACTTACACAAAGCCTAACCTCTCCAGAACCTCTGCAAGATATGAGTACATTCTTGAAGAACCTAACCAAACAACCAGAATTAAACCTTCAAACAGAAACCCAATCCTCTGACTCTAGTTCAGTCTCATCTGAAACTTTTAGTGACCAAATTTCTTCTTCTTCTCTGGACCCAGATCCATTACTAATGATGAACCCCCTAGAACAACCTATGAACCCAGAACCTATCATAGATGAAGAACTTAGACCACCAGACCCTCCAGATCCTCAACCTCACCCCACTCATGGAGATTCATCCAAAGGATTAACTATTGATGACATCCCACTTTCAAAATTGAACGATAGATTCTGGGAAATTTAAGGTAGGATGCATGCAGAGATGCTTAACCCTGCAAATACTTTGACCAGTACTATTACAAAAGTCATTGTATGACTTAGAGGACGCCTGTTTGATTGGTACATAAGCCTTGGAGAATATCGCCAGACACAATTAAAGAATTGTCAGTCTGTGGTTGAATTTCTTAATTATTTGGTATCTGAATTTACAGGTCCTGTTAAGCATGAACAAATTACTGCTCGTGAAGAATTTTTTCAGCTTAAAAGTTGCTTGTTCAAGTGATAAGACCATGAGAAGCATTTCTCTGAAATGGACAAGCGATACCACAAAATTGGAGGTATTGATGATATTAATTTAAAACAGTATTATCTTGAGTCTATTCCTCCTACCCATGGAAAAAAAGCAACAAAGACAATGGAAAATCAACGATTGACAATCCGAAATATCAGTTTTGGTGAGATATATCTATTTGTCCTCCATGCTCTAGAAAGGTTATGTAACCAAGTTGAATTTGTAAAACAGATTGAAAAGAATAAGCATCTTCTTGGAAAATCTTGTGATAAGCCATATCTCAAGATCAAGTGCAAAACAGAAAACCAATGTGCATGTCCCCCCTTTAGCAAAAAGAAGAAGATTGACCCAAAAAGGAAAAATAAAAAATTCAAGAGATTTAAATATCTTCATCGATCAAGATTTCGAAGAAATCGAAAGAAAGGAGATCGTTGCTATGTCTGTGGAAAAAAGGGACATTTTGCCAAAGATTGCCCCAATCAAAAGAAAAAGAAGAAGATTATAAATCTCCTATCACAAGTCTTAGAAGAAGACATTGGAGATGATTTGGAATCAGTATTTTCTCTAGATGATGAGAAAAATGAAGAAACACTGATATCCATACCTTATTCTGATGATTATGAGCTGAATGAGATAACCACCACGGTGACTCCTGAGATACTGTCCCCACAAGATGAAACCCCTGATATAAATAGGCTTCCTTTCTAGCCTACCCCAATTTCCCTTGTCCAAATCCTCCATGAAGACTATTCTAAACCTTTGACAGTCCCTGCCTTTTTTGATACTGGTGCATCTGCTAGCATTCTGAAACCTGATTTACTACCAAAACAATTTTGGGAAAACTGTAACCAAACTTTTAGGTCTGCTAACGGTGAAAAATTCTCTAGAAATCAAATTAGCAAACCCATTCTCATTAAGTTATTTCCTAAAGTTGTTATCCAGCACAAGTTATTTGGCTCCTACCTACCAAACAAAGACCTCCTATTAGGATTTGATGTTCTACATCAAGTGAAACTTCAGTGGACCTCTAAAGGACTTCATTTTAGAAACCTGACCTTACCTTGGATTGCTAATATTGACCAACCCCAGACCGTAGAAGCTGTTAAACAAAAGATTATTTCTTATTGTTGTGTCAATTCTCATTCTGAATTCTTGAAAAAATGCATAAATCCCCTATGGAGAAACCAAAACTTCTATATCAAACTCCCCCTCAAGAAAAATGAAGATATCAACCCCACAAAAGCCTCCCACAGAGGATTAAATCCTGATTTGTTTGAACAAGCTAAGCAAGAAATTCATGATCTGATAAAGGCAGAATTAATTGAACCAACCAGTTCTCCTTGAGCATGTGAAGCCTTTTACGTCAATAAAAGAGCTGAGCAAATTCGAAGAAAACTCAGAGTGGTTATAAACTATCAACCTTTGAATACCTTTCTTGCAGATGATAAATTCCCACTACCCAATCAGATTGCACTATTTTTGTAAATTTCTCATGCTCACATTTTTCGAAATTCGACTTAAAATCTGGATTTTGGCAAATTGGAATACATCCTGATGATAGATCAAAAACAACTTTTTTTCTTCAAAATTACCATTTTAGATGGACTGTCATGCTCTTTTGTTTGAAAAATGCACCCACTTATTTTCAAAAGGTTTTAACCACCATTTTCGAATCAATCTCAACTCAAGCTTTGATATACATAGATGACATCCTTCTGTTTTCCCCTAATTTAGAAAGTCATGTTCTCCAATTAGATAAATTCCACTCTCTTTGTTGTAAATATGGTATTATGCTTTCTGAGAAAAAGTGTGTATTCGCTACCTCTGAAATAGACTTCTTTGGTATGCATTTCCATAATGGTATGTACAAATTACAACCCCATGTAACTAAACATCTACTAGAATTCCTTGACACTCTTTCTTCTGTAAAACAGATACAACAGTTCTTAGGTATTGTAAATTATATGTCCCCTTTTATTCCTAAACTTTCTCTATTTACCAGTCCACTTTATCTTTTGTTAAAGAAAAAAGCACCACCATGGAAAAAGATACAGACTGAGTGTGTTCAAGAGCTTAAAAGATTATCTCAGAATCTCCCCTCTTTAAAAATTCCTTCCACAGGAAAACGAGTTTTACATACTGACGCATCTGATGAATTTTGGGCATGTATTTTGCTTGAAGAAATTGACAAGGAAAGACAAAGTTGTGGATACAAAAGTAGAATATTTGAAGATTCTGAACTCCTTTATCATTCTACTTTCAAAGAAATTCTTATTGTCAAGAGAGGAATAGAAAAGTTTCAATTTCATCTTATAGGACACAAATTTCTTGTCGAAATGGATTGGTCTGCCTTCCCTAATATGCTGAAATTAAAAAACAAAATACTTCCAAACCCCCAGCTATTAAGATGGTCAAATTGGTTTTCCCAATGGAATTTTGAATACAAGCACATTTCCGGTAAAAATAATGTTTTAGCAGACATGTTCTCAAGAAGAAAGTTTTCTGAAGAAACCCTTCTCCCAATTGTTCCTTTTTTCGGTGCAATCATCAGTGTTGATGATAGTGAACAAGAACTCCCTGATGAAATTTATGATGTTATCCTAAGGAAAACTATGGATTCTAGGAATGATCCTATGCAGCAAAAAATGCATGAAATAGTACTCAAAAAACGTGGAGATTGCTTTCAAGGAATTCGATGCCATCCAAACTACCCATTCCTATCCTTATTTCAGACTAGACACTATTATAATATGTCAAAAGAAGTCATTTTCTTTCTTTGGTAACTTACCCAAAACCACCATATATGTTTCAACTTCCATGTTAAGAAACTCTTATCTTGCCTTAAGCATTGTCATTTTCTGCAATGGAATAAAGACCAACACCCTAATCCCAGAGCCTTAAATTTTTATAAATTCCTAATCAAACACTACCATTATAACCAATGGTTTGAATCTTTTGGTTATCCCCATAAACCTTACATCATTATCAGCTTCCACCAAGACCTTACCCCTCAAATTTATCCAGATCACACTTACATTACCCAAGATCCTCTTATAAAAGCCATTAATCTTTTGAGTTCCTTGCTATTTCAGATTGATTTTTGGAAAGAATTAAAGATCATCATGTGTTATATTAACAGAATCTAGCCAGAATGGATTCCTGTGGATGTTTATATAGGGAATACAGTAAAGCTGCACCTCTTAGTGTTTCATCAGTCCATATTGTATTCCCTCTATAAACATCCACAAGAATCCATTCTGGCTAGATTATGTTAATATAACACAAGATGATCTCTCATTCTTTCCATAAATCAGTCTGAAATAGCAAGAAACTCAAAAGATTAGAATCATACCATCCAATGGTTTCTATAAGCGGATGTTCGGTAATGTAAGTGTGATCTGGATAAATTTGAGGGGTAAGGTCTTGGTGGAAGCTGATAATGATGTAAGGTTTATGGGGATAACCAAAAGATTCAAACCATTGGTTATAATGGTAGTGTTTGATTAGGAATTTATAAAAATTTAAGGCTCTCGGATTAGGGTGTTGGTAATTATTCCATTGCAGAAAATGGCAATGTCTAAGGCAAGATAGGAGTTTCTTAACATGGAAGTTGAAACATATATGGTGGTTTTGGGTAAGATACCAAAGAAAGAAAATGAATTCTTTTGGCATATTATAGTAGTGTCTAGTCTGAAATAAGGATAGGAATGGGTAGTTTGGATGGCATCGAATTCCTTGAAAGCAATCTCCATGTTTCTGAGTACTATTTCATGCATTTTTTGCTGCATAAGATCATTCCTGGAATCCATAGTTTTCCTTAGGATAACATCATAAATTTCATCAGGGAGTCCTTGTTCATTATCATCAACACTGATGATTGCACCTAAAAAAGGAACAATTTGGAGAAGGGTTTCTTCAGAAAACTTTCTTCTTGAGAACATGTCTTCTAAAACATTATTTTTTTCGGAAATGTGCTTGTATTCAAAATTCCATTGGGAAAACCAATTTGACCATCTTAATAGCTTGGGGTTTGGAAGTATTTTGTTTTTTAATTTCAGCAATTAGGGAAGGCAGACAAATCCATTTCGACAAGAAATTTGTGTCCTATAAGATGAAATTGAAACTTTTCTATTCCTCTCTTGACAGCAAGAATTTCTTTGAAACTAGAATGATAATGGAGTTCAGAATCTTTAAATCTTCCACTTTTGTGTCCACAAATCTGTCTTTCCTTGTCAATTTCTTCAAGCAAAATACAAGCCCAAAATTCATTAGATGCGTCAGTTTGTAAAACTCTTTTCCCTGTGGAAGGAATTTTTAGAGGGGAGATTCTGAGATAATCTTTTAAGCTCTTGAACACACTCAGCTTGTATCTTTGTCCATGGTGGTGCGTTTCTCTTTAACAAAAGATAAAGTGGACTGGTAAATAGAGAAAGTTTAGGAATAAAAGGGGACATAAGAACTGCTGTATCTGTTTTACAAAAGAAAGAGTGTCAGGGAATTCTAGTAGATGTTTAGCTACATGGGGTTGTAATTTGTACATACCATTATGGAAGTTCATACCAAAGAAGTCTATTTCAGAGATAGAGAATACACACTTTTTTTCAGAAAGCATAATACCATATTTACAACAAAGAGAGTGGAATTTATCTAATAGGAGAACATGACTTTCTAAATCAGGGGAAAACAGAAGGATGTCATCTATGTATATCAAAGCTTGAGTTGAGATTGGTTCGAAAATGGTGGTTAAAACCTTTTGAAAATAAGTGGGTGCATTTTTCAAATCAAAGGGCATCACAGTCCATTGAAAATGGTAATTTGGAAGACAAAAAGCTGTTTTCGGTCTATCATCAGGATGTATTCCAATTTGCCTAAATCTAGATTTTAAGTTGAATTTCGAAAATATGTGAGCATGAGAAATTTTCGAACATAATGCAATCTAATTGAGTAGAGGGAATTTATCATCTGCAAGAAAGGTATTCAAAGGTTGATAGTTGATAACCAATATGATTTTTTCCTCGAATTTGCTCAGCTCTTTTATTGACATAAAAGGCTTCACATGCCCAAGGAGAACTGGTTGGTTCAATTAATTCTTCCTTTATCAGATCACGAACTTCTTGCTTAGCTTGTTCTAACAAATCAGGATTTAATCCTCTGTGGGAGGCTTTTGTGGGGTTGATATCTTCGTTTTTCTTGAATGGGAGTATGACATAGAAGTTTTGGTTTCTCCATGGGGGATTTGTGCATTTTTTCAAGAATTCAGAATGAGAATTGGCACAACAATCAGAAATAATCTTTTGTTTAACAGCTTCTAAGGTCTAGGGTTGGTCTATATTAGCAATCCAAGGTAAGGTCAGGTTTCTAAAATGAAGTCCTTTAGAGGTCCACTGAAGTTTCACTTGATGTAAAACATCAAATCCTAGTAGGAGGTCTTTGTTTGGTAGGTAGGAGCCTAATAACTTGTGCTGGATAACAACTTTAGGAAATAACTTAATGAGAATGGGTTTGCTAATTTGATTTATAGAGAATTTTTCACCTTTAGCAGCACTAAAAGTTTGGTTACAGTTTTCCCAAAATTGTTTTGGTAGTAAATCAGGTTTCAGAGTGCTAGCAGATGCACCAGTATAAAAAAAGGCAGGGACTGTCAAAGGTGTAGAATAGTCTTCATGGAGGATTTGGACAAGGGCAATTGGGGTAGGCTGGAAAGGAAGGCTATTTATATCAGGGGTTTCATCCTGTGGGGACAGTATCTCAGGAGTCACCGTGTTGGTTATCTCATTCAGCTCAAAATCATCAGAATGAGATGTGGATATCAGTGTTTCTTCATTTTGCTCATCATCTATAGAAAATACTGATTCCAAATCATCTCCAATGTCTTCTTCTAAGACTTGTGATAGGAGATTTATAATCTTCTTCTTTTTCTTTTGATTGGGGAATTCTTTGGCAAAATGTCCCTTTTTTTCCACAGACATAGCAACGATCTCCTTTCTTTCGATTTCTTCAAAATCTTGAACGATGAAGATATTTAAATCTCTTGAATTTTTTCTTTTTCCTTTTTTTGGTCAGTCTTCTTCTTCTTTTGCTAAAGGGGGGACAAGCACAATGTTTTTCGGTTTCGGACTTGATCTTGAGATATAGCTTATCACAAGATTTTCCAAGATGATGCTTATTCTTTTTCATATGTTTTACAAATTCAACTTAGTTACATAACCTTTCTAGAGCATGGAGGACAAATTGATATATCTCACCAAAACAGATATTTTGGATTGTCAATCGTTGATTTTCCATTGTCTTTGTTGCTTCTTGATTCAATAATATATATATATGGTAAACTACGACTTATCATTGAATTAAAAATATTGTTTTTATTGAACGGCAACGTACAACTTATCATTTATTCAAAAAGATATTTTTTTTGAATGGTAATGTACTTTTTTTTTTCAAAGGTAACGTACGTTTTTTTTTTTAACTATAACGTACGACTTATCATTGATTCACAAATATATATATGTTTTTAGAATGGTAACATACGACTTATTATTGATTTAAAAATAACTTTTTTTATGAACGGTAACTTACATTTTTTTTTTTATCGGTAACGTACGACTTATCATTGATTCAAAAATATATACAGATATTTTTTGAACGGTAACATACGACTTATCATTCATTAAAATATATATATATTTTTTGAATGGTAAGTTATAATATATATATATTTGAATGGTAAAATATATATATATATATATATATATATATATATATATATATATATATATATATATATATATATATATATATATATATATATATATATATATATATGTTTTTTTTTTTTTTTTTTTGAATGGTAATGTTCCACCTATCATTTATTCAAAAATATATGTATATTTTTTAACGGCAACGTACCACTTATTATAGATTCAAAATTAATTGTGGTTGTTTTTTAACGATAAATAATTTTTTTTTATTTTTTGGTACTGTAATGTTCCACCTATCATTGATTCAAATATATATATATATATATATATATATATATATATATATATATATATATATATATATATATATTAACAATAATGTACTACTTATTATAGATTCAAAAATAATTTTGGTTGTTTTTTAACAATAATGTACGACTTATCATTCATTAAAAAATATATATATTTTTTGAAAGGTAAAGTACGACTTATCAATGATTCAAAAATATATATAGATTTTGAATGGAAACTACGATTTATCATTGATTCAATAATATATATTTTTTTGAACAGTAACGTATGACTTGTCATTGATAAGTCGAATTATTTTTGAATGAATGATAAGTCGTATTTTACTGTTAAAAAAAAAAAAAATATTGGATCAATTATAAGTCGTAGTTTATTGTTCGAAAATAATATATATTTTTAAATCAATGATAAGTCATACGATATACAATACCATTCAAAACAAAATATTTTTGAATCTATGATAAGTCGTAGTAAAAAAATATTTTTAAGTCAATGATAAGTCATACGATATACGATACCATTCAAAAAAATTTTATTTTTTAATCTATGATAAGTCATAGTTTAACATTCAAAAAATAATAATAAGTCGTATACTAACGTTCCAAAAAAAAAAAAAATTGAATGAATATGACGTGTACGTTATTGTTCAAAAAAGTATATATTTTTTTGAATCAATGATAAGTCATACGTTACCGTTCAAATATATATATATATATATATATGTGTGTGTGTGTGTGTGTGTGTGTGTGTGTGTATGTGTGTGTGTGTGTATGTGTGTGTGTGTTCAAACAAAAAAATATTATTGAATCAATGATAAGTCGTAGTTTATCATTCGTAAAAATATTTAATTTTAAATCAATGATAAGTCATACGATATACGATACCATTCAAAAAAAAAATATTTATGTATCTATGATAAGTCGTAGTTTAATGTTCAAAAAATAATATTATTTATTAATTTATTTAGTTTTAATCAATGATAAGTCGAACATTATCGTTCAAAAAATTAAAATAAAAACTTATTTTTTAATCAATGAGAAGTCTTTTGTTACTGTTCAAAACAAATTTTTTTTGAATCAACGATAAATCGAACGTTACTGTTCAAAATATATATATATTTTTGAATCACTGATAGGTTGTATGTTACCGTTAAAAAATATACATATTTTTTAATCAATGATAAGTCATAGTTAACGTTCAAATATATATATATATATATATATATATATATATATATATATATATATATATATATATATTTGATTCAATGACAAGTCGAATGTTATCGTTCAAAAAAAAAGAAAAATATTATTGAATCAATGACAAGTTGTAGTTTATCATTCAAAAAAATATATATTTTTTAATCAATGATACGTCCAATGTTACCGTTAAAAAAAAAAAGAAAAAATATTGAATCAATGATAAGTCGTACATTGTCGTTCAAAAAAAAAAAAAATTTGAACCATTGATAAGTCGTAGCTTACAGTTCAAAATTATATACATTATTTTTTAATCAATGTTGAGTTGTACGTAACCCTTCAAAAGATTCAAATTTTTTTTTAATCAATGATAAGTCGTACGTTATAGTTAAATATATATATATATATATATGAATCAATGATAAGTCATACGTTACCACTTCAAAAAGTATATATTTTTGAATCATTGATAAGTCATACATTACCGTTTCAAAAAAAAAATTTGAATCAATGATAAGTCGTAGTTTATCTTTCAAAAATATATATAATTTTAAATCAATGATAAGTCATACGATTTACTAGACCATTAAAAAAAAATTATTTTTGAATCTATGATAAGTCATAGTTTAACGTTCAAAAACTAATAATATTTAATTATTTATTTATTTTTAATCAATGATTAGTCGAACGCTACCGTTCAAAAATTAAAATAAAAACTTATTTTTGAATCAATGAGAAGTCTTTTGTTACTGTTCAAAATAAATTTTTTTTTGAATCAACGACAAGTCTTTCGTTACCATTCAAAACAAATTTTTTTTTAATCAACGATAAATCGAACATTACCATTCAAAAAATATATATATTTTTTAATCACTGATAAGTAGTACGTTACCGTTAAAAAATATACATATTTTTTAATCAATGATAAGTCGTAGTTATCGTTCAATATATATATATATATATATATATTTGATTCAATGACAATTCGAATGCTACCGATAAAAAAAAAAGAAAAATATTATTGAATCAATGACAAGTTGTAGTTTATCATTCAAAAAACTATATAGTTTTGAATCAATAATAAGTCGAATGTTACCGTTCAAAAAAAAAAAAAAAAATTGAATGACTGATAAATCGTACGTTGTTGCTAAAAAAAAAAAAAAAAATTTGAACCAATGATAAGTCGTAGTTTACCGTTAAAAAATATATATATTATTTTTTAATGAATGTTTAGTTGTACATAACCGTTCAAAAGATTCAATTTTTTTAAAAAATTAATGATAAGTCGTACGTTACCGTCTAATATATATATATATATATATATATATATATATATATATATATATATATATATATTAGAATCAATGATAAGTTCAATGTTATCGTTAAAAAATAAAAAATAAAAAAAATGGAAAAAATATAATATATATATATATATATATATATATATATATATATATATTATTGAATCAATGATAAGTCGTAGTTTACCATTAATATATATATATATATATATATATATATATATATATATATATGTATATATATATATATTATTGAGTCAACCATAAGTCATAGTTTACCGTTCAAAAAAATATATATTTTTGAATCACAGATAAGTCGAATGTTGCCGTTCATTAAATATTGATATTTTCGAATCAATAATAAGTCATACATTATCGTTAAAAAGAAAATTATATATTTTTTAATGAATGATAACTCGTATGTTATCATTCCAAATATATATATATATATATATTTGAATCTATAATAAGTCGTATGTTATCATTCCAAAATATATATATATATATATTTTTGAATCTATGATAAGTCGTATGTTACCATTCATATATATATATATTATTTTATTGTTTTTTTTTTTTTAATCAATGAGAAATCGTACTCTACCATTAAAAAAAAATCTATTTTTGAATCAATGTTAATTCGTATGTTTCTGTTCAAAAAAAGGAAAAAAATACTTTTGAACGAAAATGAAAATCTAGGCAAAAATGGCTCTAAAAAATCTGAGCAAAAATTCTACAGAGAAAGAACCATATTTTCTCCTAGATTTTGCTCAGTATTTGGGATATTCATGGCAAAAATGCTCAGATTGGGTGCTATTGTTTGGGGTTTTGGCGGTTTTGTACTTGAAAAGAGTGAAAACCTAAAGGAGAGATGGAAATAGAAAAACCAAAGAGAGAGAGAGTGTTAGCGTACCTTAAATAGAAGAGAGCTTATGTATGCCCAAGGGTTTGTGGAGCAAGGACAAATGGTAGCAGCAGGGTACGAGATCTGCGAGTCTGTAGAGGTGAGATAATATAAAGAGAGAGGAGAGTGAATATGTAGAGAGCTTGGCTGTAGAGATAGAGCGGGTGGAGAGCACACA